>NC_052336.1:6739754-6907254 GCF_016432855.1 Salvelinus namaycush
ACAGAGCACTGTGATGATGACAAACACAGGCTATTTAGTCTGCTCTGTGGAATATGGTTGGTAAACAGCACAGAATGGAAGCAGTTGTTTTTGTTTCATGCTCCCTGTGTCTGCTTTACTCAGATAGCTAGGGAAATGGACACAGTGATGGGGTTTAATGATGAGGAAAGCAGTGCAGGACCGGAACAGGGAGGAGCGTAGGGTACATGTACCCAGCCTCCCTACATAGTGCACTATTTGTCATCAGAGCCCTATGGGTCCTGGTCAAAAGTAGTGCACTATGGAATAGGGATGCACCCCAAGTACTGGGACCTCAGAAAGCCTGCATCTCAGCCCTCTCTCTCACTTTGTCTTCTCCTGTCAGGGTTTGTCTTTGGCTCTGTCTGTACAGTATGTTTTTACTTCATGATCATGATCCAAGCTGCATCCCACAGGAATTAACATGGTAAACCCCTAATTGTTCAAGCCTGAGTTCCGCCCTATGTGATTGGTCTGATAGTTCCTGAGTTCGGCTCTATGTGATTGGTCTGATAGTTCCTGAGTTCGGCCCTATGTGAGTGGCCTGATAGTTCCTGATTTCGGCCCTATGTGAGTGGCCTGATAGTTCCTGATTTCGGCCCTATGTGATTGGTCTGATAGTTCCTGATTTCGGCCCTATGTGAGTGGCCTGATAGTTCCTGATTTCGGCCCTATGTGAGTGGCCTGATAGTTCCTGAGTTCCGCCCTATGTGATTGGTCTGATAGTTCCTGAGTTCGGCTCTATGTGAGTGGCCTGATAGTTCCTGATTTCGGCCCTATGTGAGTGGCCTGATAGTTCCTGAGTTCGGCCCTATGTGAGTGGCCTGATAGTTCCTGAGTTCGGCCCTATGTGAGTGGCCTGATAGTTCCTGAGTTCGGCCCTATGTGAGTGGCCTGATAGTTCCTGAGTTCGGCCCTATGTGAGTGGCCTGATAGTTCCTGAGTTCGGCCCTATGTGATTGGTCTCATAGTTCCTGATTTCGGCCCTATGTGAGTGGTCTCATAGTTCCTGAGTTCGGCCCTATGTGAGTGGCCTGATAGTTCCTGAGTTCGGCCCTATGTGAGTGGCCTGATAGTTCCTGAGTTCGGCCCTATGTGAGTGGCCTGATAGTTCCTGAGTTCGGCCCTATGTGATTGGTCTCATAGTTCCTGATTTCGGCCCTATGTGATTGGTCTGATAGTTCCTGATTTCGGCCCTATGTGAGTGGCCTGATAGTTCCTGATTTCGGCCCTATGTGAGTGGCCTGATAGTTCCTGAGTTCCGCCCTATGTGATTGGTCTGATAGTTCCTGAGTTCAGCCCTATGTGAGTGGCCTGATAGTTCCTGAGTTCCGCCCTATGTGAGTGGCCTGATAGTTCCTGATTTCGGCCCTATGTGAGTGGCCTGATAGTTCCTGAGTTCGGCCCTATGTGAGTGGCCTGATAGTTCCTGAGTTCCGCCCTATGTGAGTGGCCTGATAGTTCCTGATTTCGGCCCTATGTGAGTGGCCTGATAGTTCCTGAGTTCCGCCCTATGTGAGTGGCCTGATAGTTCCTGATTTCGGCCCTATGTGAGTGGCCTGATAGTTCCTGAGTTCGGCCCTATGTGAGTGGCCTGATAGTTCCTGAGTTCGGCCCTATGTGAGTGGCCTGATAGTTCCTGAGTTCGGCCCTATGTGAGTGGCCTGATAGTTCCTGAGTTCGGCTCTATGTGAGTGGTCTGATAGTTCCTGATTTCGGCCCTATGTGATTGGTCTGATAGTTCCTGAGTTCGGCTCTATGTGATTGGTCTGATAGTTCCTGAGTTCGGCTCTATGTGAGTGGTCTGATAGTTCCTGATTTCGGCCCTATGTGATTGGTCTGATAGTTCCTGAGTTCTGCCCTATGTGATTGGTCTGATAGTTCCTGGGTTCGGCCCTATGTGATTGGTCTGATAGTTCCTGAGTTCGGCCCTATGTGATTGGTCTGATAGTTCCTGGGTTCGGCCCTATGTGATTGGTCTGATAGTTCCTGAGTTCGGCCCTATGTGATTGGTCTGATAGTTCCTGGGTTCGGCCCTATGTGATTGGTCTGATAGTTCCTGAGTTCGGCCCTATGTGATTGGTCTGATAGTTCCTGGGTTCGGCCCGATGTGATTGGTCTGATAGTTCCTGAGTTCGGCCCTATGTGAGTGGTCTGATAGCGTGTGTTATAGCATGTTTGTTCCCTGACCGAGACGCGGTACATTTTTCCATTTTCATGCGTGTGTTTGTGTGTCAGTGTGTGCATGCTCGCATGTGTGTGTGTGTACATGCCTGCTTGCGTATGCCCTATGGCATGGAGAGTGTAGCCCCCAGGCATCCAGTGGACCCCCTTGTTTTCCCCCAATCTGGTATGAGCACATAACTGGCCTCCCATCTTTCCCATTAGGCACCTGTCTGGAGGTCAGGGGTCAGCCTGTCAGGGGTAATCCCCATGGTAACATGACCAGGGCTGGGGATAGCAGGGTCCAGTGCACCAGGGTGGACCCCTCATCCCTCTAATGCTAGCCCTAATTACATTTTAATTGAATTCCAGTGAACATGTAAAAATGTGTGTGTGTGCGTGTGCGTGCGTGCGTGCGTGTGTGTGTGTGTGTGTACGGTTTGTATGTGTATGTGTGTGTGTACGGTTTGTATGTGTGTGTGTGTACTTACATTGGTTGATCTCAGGAAAGTAGAACACTCCTCTCCTCTCCAACTGTCTGTGGTGCCATTCAGGACCTAGTCATAGACACACTGTGTTGATGGATGAGCTGTTTTAATATCCTGTTTGAGAAACTCCACTTTAGGTCGCTCAGACTGGTTGTACAGACTGGTTGTACAGACTGGTTGTACAGACTGGTTGTACCGACTGGTTGTACAGACTGGTTGTACAGACTGGTTGTACATACTGGTTGTAATACATTGATGGCAGTATGGGGAACTCCCCCTGAACTGCTGCAGAACAGTTCCAGTCTCGCTGACATGTCGGTCTTCCAGACCCCTGGCACCCCTCTCTAACAGCCCTCAAACCCAGGAAGGGGGATAACCCACCCACCCACAAACACACGCAGGCCATACACACATATATACACATATGCGCGTGCGCACACACACATTCATACACACACCACAGCATGCCACTCACCGCTGATTAACCACCAAGAAGTAGCAAAAAGTTTTCAGAGAGAAAGAGAGAGAGAGAGAGAGAGAAAGCGAGAGATAGAGAGAGAGAGAGAGAGAGAGAGAGAGAGAGAGAGAGAGAGGCTGCTGAGAGTTTGAATCAAAGCCACACTGTTATTAAAGCAAATGTGCTCTTGAGGAAAGAAAACCCTACTGTGAGCTTAAAAGGAGTTGTCTCATTTGATCATTTATTACACATTTAAAGTGGTTTGGAAATGACTGGGGCCGGCGCGGTCTGCATCCCTAATTGGAGTTCTTTTCTCCCATTAGTACATCCAGACCTGTGATCCGAACCAAGAAGGCACGAACACAGCCCCAACAAAGCACTTGTCATCGGTTAGCAGTTGCTCTGTTATGTTGCTTTGTTATATCAGATGTGCCTTTCACATACAGCTGTCCCTGAATAGCTACCCCGACCCCAATGACATCCTGCTCCCCACTCCCTGCTCCCTAACTCACCAACCAGAAACATTAACGCACACACACCCTCACACGCAAGCATATACACACACACCCGCACATGAAATCATGCACAAGCACGCACACACGTCGACCCAATGCATCTGCAGATGACATCTAAACTCATTGATATTTTTGACTAAACTCATCCCAGCATGTCTCTGTACTGTTTTATGTATAATTCTGCTTCTATTAGGGTTATGAAGTTTGATGTGAGGGGCTCACTGGCGTTAGGGGGCACTGTGGTTTGTGTAGAACATAGCGGGGGATAGATTTATATATGGTAGTCAGAACTGTCACCCACTCTCAGTATCCATCTCCTCTCCTCTCTTTTCCTCAACTCTCCTCCTCCCAGTCCAACTCCCCTGGTTATAATCTGTTCTGTAATTTACCAGTGTTGTATCTCACCTTGGCGTACACCTAGTAAACCTGTAAAACATTCTGCTGGGATTTGCTCCATTTTAATAACAGAAAAGTTTCAGGGCAGTAAGGGAAAATAAGATATCAGTTACTGGTTTTTAAGGATCCTGGCACCAAGTCCCGGCAGCAACCCTAAGCTACAGCACAGGGCCTCATCCAAAACCAACAGATGGGACAAGCGGGCAATTTCTTGGAAATGCGGTTTTCAGTTTCTGCACATATCTTTCCAGCGGCTAGCGACTGCAGTGAATCGGGCCAGTCGGTCAGGCCATGATGAAATGTGCCCCTGGCCCCCGACCAGAGCATTACCTGTGTGAGTGTCGGGTAATAGCCCCCCTAATTACTCTGGAAGGAAAACAGAGCAGCTTTCTCCGGGAGGTTTCACAGAGCCCCCCGCTCCACTAAATGTGTCGTTCCCGCGGTAATATGGGATCTTTCGGTAATGAAGGACACGCTTAGTTTCCTAAACTGAATTACCTCCTGCTTCGCCTCTAGGGGGAGCTTTTCCTGGACACCATTTTTTTCTATTTTTAATGCAGTGGGCACAAGTGATGGTTTAGGCTGGGCCTTTGTAAGAGCACGTTGATTCATAGCCGGCGACCAAGGTGTGTCTCCTGGGAAACATGGGTAAGACGTAGGGACTTTTGGTGTATGTGTGAGTGTATGTGTATGAACAAGTAGCTCTTAAGACGTCACTGTCACTGTGTCCCCTTATGTTACCATATACACACACCACAGACCACAGCCCTCCGCCAGCCCTCAGCCAGAAGGGCTTGCTCCAGTCCGTGGCTGTGCCGCTGTATGTTCCAGAGTGGTCTGACGCGCTGACTGCAGAGCACTCATTACAATCTATGTTTCACAAGCAGAGCAGGGATAGTAAATCGCTCAGGCCTCTGTGTTATTATAGCTGGCCTAACAGCCTGCTCTCTGTGTGCTTTATGGGACTTTAAAAGTGGATTTCATGTCATTTTTGGAGGACTTTAAATATCTGTGACAAACAACGGAAAATATTTGTGTAACACACAGAGTGGGGCAACGCTTTAAAAACCCAGGTGGGCTACTTGGTTACTGACTGATACCATCATTAGAAAACAAATATATCTACTTTATGTGCTTGATAACATCAGATCTCACAGGATTCCTGTGTAGTGTTGGACGGGTGGTGTACTATTCGATCCCCCCTCCCTGTGCTTGCAGACCCAGCCCGACCCAGCACTGGTACTGAGTTAACAGATTTTCTCCCCAAGGCCCAACTCTTAAATCAGATCACTTTTTAAATGCTACATCTAAAAGGCCCCCAGACCATGTCTAACTACCTAGTCTTTTGTTTGCTCATGTTTTCCTTCCCTCTGTGGATCGGGCCGACCCTGACCGTGTAATAGAGCTCCGATTGGCCAAGCGATCAGCCCTGCTGTGACCAGATCTGATGTGTGCTCCTGATTATGAAACTCCTTTTAGTCACTGACAGACACGGTAATAAATGTGTCCATAAATTGAATTTGTGCTTTGAAAGGAGGTAGGAATATCTAAGGAGCGTTCAGGCTGATTGTCTCCAGCCGCCGTGGCAGGGCTTCAGTGGGTTTCTGGGGGAAAGCTGATCCCTGCTGTGGTGTGGGTGAGGGGCTAGCGGGATCACAGCCCAGACAAGCAAAATAAAGACTGCTTTATTGCTATTCAAAAATCATTTGATTGAGTTTGCACAAATAAGAGAGGGCTAGTCGTGTAGCGTGTGTGTGTTTGCGTGTGCTGTGTGCTTTCAAGTCTCCTTGAGGTACATTGTAGAGAAGCAACTTTTTTGATCATTTGGGCAATTTTTCATGGGATGGAGACTGCACTTACCGTTACAGAAACACTCCCACTCACTAGCAATTACTATACTTAACTTTATTTAAGTAGAGCTGACAGCAGTATAGGCTACAGTGTAACATAGAAGCAGAGTCACTTTCTGGCCTCTGTTCTGCTGTTAACCAGACCCTGGATCCTTACAGTTAACCTGTACAACTGCCAAGGTTCCAACTGGAACTTTACAACTTCACAAACAGAACTCACCAGTATCCTGGAGGGGTTCACCCTGATTTGCTGACTGTGTTTTCACTTAACTGTCACTAAACTGGATATGTCTCCCACTGTGCTAGGCTAATGCTAGGCTAATGCTAGGCTAAACTACGCTAATGGTACGCAGCTATTACTTTAGACTTACTGGGAAGAGCACTGGGGACACGCAGTGGATGCTAGCCCAGACACAGAGAGAGAGGAAACAGTGTGTAAGTGCTTAAGTGTATATATTTAGCCTGGGTCATGCGGCTGTGACTGAGAAGGAGGGAGGGATGGAGCGAGGTGGAGAGCCAGTTATCTTCAGTGACTTCTCACAGCGGTGTGACACGCTTTACTCAGCCACTGAGTGGCACACATCCCCCAGTGACTTGCCAGGCCTGTCCCAAGACATAGTTCTCACAGGGGCATGAAGGCTGCGTTACAAATGGAACCCTATTCCCTAGTGCACTACTTTTGACCAGGATGCAAGTAGTGTACTATATAGGGAATAGGATGCTATTTGCGATGCAGCCAAAGTGATGAAGTGACAGACCTGGATGGTCTGGAAGGTCCCCCGGGGCCAGAGGGCAGCGTGCTCCAGCTAGGAGCCCTGGTCAGGGGAAGGGAATGGGACAGCACACCCCATGTTTGGAACGGAGGAACATGTTGTTGTAAAATCATCAGAGCTCCATCACACACAATCTGTTTTTCCATATCTCTGCACTCCTGCCCCCCCCCATCTCTCTCTCTTTCTGTCTCTGTCTCTCTCTCTCTCTCTCTCTCTCTCTCTCTCTCTGTGTGTGTGTCTCTGTTTGTCTCTCTCTTTCTTTCTCTCTCCCTCTGTGTAGTCTCGTTCTCTCTCTCTGTCTCTCTCAATATCAATTTTTCTCTGTCTCTCTCTCTCTCTAGCTGATATGATTCAAATGCTATGGACAGTCTCTTTGTTTCATTATCTTACCAGGGAACGTGCCATGGTTAGGTTGGAGGCTTGTTCCTAGATAACAGTTTTAAACTTGGCTCCATTTAAAAGTCCAAATCTTCTCCATCATTGTTTGAAATACAGCCTGGCACAACTACATAATACTGCCCATTCTCAATACATCTACTCTGTAGATATGTTAGGCTAACCCAGTGCTATAGAACAGTCCTAGATGAAGATACATTCTCTGGTCATTTATAGGTAATGGTTTTAATGGTAATATAATTAGTTTATTAAAGAAATTAAAGTAATTGTTCTGATATGTTACAGGAGACTTTATGTGGCACTGCTGGTCAGGTAAAATGTTTTATTCCTTATAAAACTTCAAACTTTTCCTAATCTTTTCCAGAGTTCCACCTGTGTTGCGTTGTGAACTGCCTGTAGCATGGCAGACATGCTCAATTACAATGTTATTCTAACTTATTGTGATTTTCCTTCATCCCTCCCTCTCTCTCTCTAGTAATAAAGATGGTTATAAATCAAGATGCTTTCCTCATGTCTGTAGGGGTATTGGTGTTGGCACACGCACGCACGCACGCACGCACGCACGCACGCACGCACGCACGCACGCACGCACGCACGCACGCACACACGCACACACACACACACACACACACACACACACACACACTGCCGCCCCTTCTCAGCTGGGTAGACATCACTCTTCAACACCAAACCTCTCTCTCCTCTCCCCACTCCCCTCATTCTCAAAACCAGCATGGTGAAAATTACATCTTGGTTGAGGAGGACTCTAATAAATTGAAGCCTGGCCATGAGATGTGGAAAAAGTCCCCCAGAGCAGGAAGGAAAGACTTCGGGAAATGGATCCCAGTCTGGGGAGTGGAGAGGGAAGCCACAATAGAAGAGGTCTGTGTTAAGATGGGGCGGGTGGGGCGGGTGAAGTGGAGAGTTGAGTCAGACCCCTAAAACCACTTGTGAGTGGCTGATTACCCATGCTGGCTGTGTGTTTAGACAGCTCTTTACAATCACATTAAGATAATATATTGCTTTTGTGAGCCATATTCTCCCCAGGCACTTCAATAGGAATGAGGTGTTAGCCTCAGTGTTATGGTTAGCATTAGCTTTAGCTGTAACTGAGCAGGACCTTTAGGGATGGGTTCTAGTAGTGGGAAGGCCTAATGTTATAATAGTGATAGGTGTTTAAAAGAAAAGTTAGTTATGGTCAGTCATGTCTTTGTTATGTGTTGGTAATATGTAGTCCTGACATTACATTCAGAGATCAGTACCTATTAGCAGTAAATACCACTACCGTTTCCTTCTACACCAAAACTGGCCCACGACTGATATTTTTTTGCCCCCCAAAGCTTTTAGTAAAAGAAAAAGACAGTCAAATGACCAGGAATTCAGCAAAATATGCCATTAGTTTAGGAAATCTGTTCCCAAGTATTCCCACAAAAAAGTCTCAATGTAATCAAGGTATGAAATTATTGTTATTTTCAAATATAGTCTCTTTTTGGGCTTAGTTGTTCTTTTCCGGCTGTCCCGACCGATCGCTCCGTCAAAAAAAAGCCACCATAGTTTGTCCGCTGGTTGACCCCTGGTGGTGTTCCCTCTCTGGGGCCTGTTGGAAAGAATGAGTGGTGTAATACCATCAGCAGCCTGACAAAACCTAATTAAAACAGTCATCTCACACAAATCTGCCACCCATTACCACCGCACCAAGCACAAAACATTTGGTGCCTGCCGCTCCTCATCGCAAATTTAGTGTGGAATAATCTGTGTTTACTGTGTGTATCTTTTCATTTTCTACCAAACGTCCCCACAAAACAAATACTGGTTAGGGGTTGTGTTTGGTGCTGTGGTGTTCATATTTATTTAGTCATTTAAACGTTACAAAGATGTAGGGAAATGGGAGAAATGATAATGG
Organism: Salvelinus namaycush; assembly: GCF_016432855.1. Classification (NCBI taxonomy): domain Eukaryota; kingdom Metazoa; phylum Chordata; class Actinopteri; order Salmoniformes; family Salmonidae; genus Salvelinus; species Salvelinus namaycush. The sequence continues at coordinate 6,748,714 of NC_052336.1, forward strand.
CATCCAGATTGGCTCGTTTATTTCATTTGTGGCTCGGCATGCAGTCATCTCATTCTAGATTAGACACAGTGTACACTGTGCTGTGTCTCTCTCTCTCTCTCTGGGTAATATTGTGGAACCGTGTCATGTCCTCATCAGCTGGATGTGCTTTGCTGTCCTCAACAGAGCTCACAGTGGTTGCATCCCCAATTACGTATTGTTCACTATTTTTGACCAGGGCTCATAGGGCAACCCATAGGGGTCTGGTCAAAAGTAATGCACTATATAGGTAATAGGTTGCAATTTGTGACACACTCACAGTGCTCTGTTTTACTCAACCTAACACCGGCGGTAGCATTATAGGTTCAGGAGTGTATCAGAAATATTTGTTATTTTACCTTTATTTAACTAGGCAAGTCAGTTAAGAACAAATTCTTATTTTCAATGATGGCCTAGGAACAGTGGGTTAACTGCCTTGTTCAGGGGCAGAACAGATTTTTTACCTTGTCAGCTCAGGGATTTGATCTTGCAACTTTTCGGTTACTAGTCCAATACTCTAACCACTAGGCTACCTGCTGCTACAACCAGAATTATGGTCGCAGTAGCTGGTGGTGGCACGAAAGAGCCGTTTTTTCAATTTTATTAATAAGTACAATTTGTGGGTTTGTCGAGGCTTGGCCCCTTGGCCAATCAGAACGTGCTCCACGGCTAAATATGTGGTTGTGTAATCTTATGTATTGCGTTGTCATCAACTCCAGTTAGAATGTTAGTCCTTATAGCCTAGTTCCTTAAAACGCCTGCCCCATGTTTGCTAAATATGTTGAACATGTTTGCAGTCCACATTGCTCTAATTGCATTACTTCATAATGGAAATACATTGTTAAACATAGGCTATAGTATTCACACTGATATAGGTGCTAGGCCTAGATATGAACATGCCAAATATTGTCAATAAGCAACATTTAATTAACTTGGCTATTGATAAGGCCTAACATGTTCAACATATTTAGCAAACATGGGGCAGGCGTTTTAAGGAACTAGGCTATAAGGACTAACATTCTAACTGGAGTTGATGGCAACGCAATACATAAGATTACACAACCACATATTTAGCCGTGGAGCACGTTCTGATTGGACTATAGCCTACAGTGTATCATTCTAATCAAATACTAATAAAAATGAAACAACAACTTGTTTTAAATAGGCTATGTCTAAATACAGTTACAGGCAGCATCGTTTCTTCCTGTGGGCTTATATAATACCGACAAGGCAACTTAGACTATGGAGGATTTGACTTACATCCAAACTTTTGACAGGAGCTGGATAAACCTCCAATATGAAGAGAAAGGGAGAATCACCGTTACACTGCTCGCAAATGTCATGTTTTATAAACATCATGGAACCATCTTACAGATCATATTTGCATTTCTCCAGAAATAGCAGACACAATTGTATTGCATTCGAGCCATGTACTGTGCCTTCAGAAAGTGTTCATAACCTTACACTTATTCCACATTTTGTTGTGTTACAGCCTGAATTCAAAATGGATTAAATAGATGTTTTGTCTCATCCATCTACACACAATACCACATAATAACAAAGTGAGAAAACTAAATAAAATAAAAATAAAATCTAATTTACATAACTATTCACACCCCGGATCCTATACATGTTGGAGTCACCTTCAGCAGTGATTACAACTGGGACTCTTTCTGGGAAAGTCTCTAAGAGCTTTGCACACCTGGATTGTACAATATTTGCACATTATATTTGCACTTTTTAAAATCCAAACCCACAAACTCAAGATCATGTGGTTCATCTACTTACCCTGACGTAAAACAGCAAAGTGGGCCATTTGTATGCAAACGATGCAACGTCATTTGAATTTCCTAATCTTTTGCATATTGTCACAGGCAGCAAGATGAACTACCATGCAAAACTATTTCTCTTTTCTGACCTCTCGGATTCCTCAATTGTCTGTTAACTAACGATCAAAACATACGCTAATGACTTAGCGAGGTCAGCAGCTAGACGCTTATCAGTTGAATAACCACAGTGATCTGATCTGATCTGCAGCAGCGGTGTTCCGTGTTGACTTAGGACCTAATGTAGCAGTACACCTTTACACTCGCCTCTGTCTATCTGGACCTGTTGCCTCTATAGGGCTGCTTCAAATACCCTTTCTCTGTTTGACACAGGCCTTTATCTGTAATTCACTTGGTATTCCCTCCATATAAGTTCCATTGTGCGTGCTGGAACGGCTCATAGGCTCTGTAGCGTGAGGCAGCTTGATGTACAAATACACCCCCTGGACACCCCCTAGTCTATCGCAGGGCCTTACCCCCAATCTATCTCCTTATGCTGAGGGCCAAGTAGAGACGCATTGGGCGCCATGTTTACAGTCTCTGGTATGACTCGGCCGGGGATTGATCTCCCAACCTTCCAATCTCAGGGTGGACACTGTCTAACCACAAGGCCACTGAGTCGGTCCCTACATATAGGCTACAGTAATTAATGGTTGGTCTGCCCGGTTGACTTCTGTAGTACTTGTTTGTGCCAGCTGAGCTCTGGTGTGTTGAGTGATGAGATAAGGACACCTGGAAATCTCCTCCTCCTCCTCCGGTCTCCTATTTCAGCCAGGCCGCTCTCCAGTTTCTCCACCTGCGTAAGTGAAGTAGTTAAGACTGGGAAAAAACTGTAGTGGAGCAGATTTGCTCTACGTCTCTTCACTTGGCCCTCCCGGGAACATCCCAATGTCAGGCGCCGTCATTTTGACATATAGAGCTATTGGAGCAGAGGCCTTGAAAACCCACCCACTCACTCCCTCTTTCAGTTAGAGGATGGTTATAGGACCGTTCCCTCTTTCAGTTAGAGGATGGTTATAGGACCGTTCCCTCTTTCAGTTACAGGATGGTTATAGGACCGTTCCCTCTTTCAGTTAGAGGATGGTTATAGGACCGTTCCCTCTTTCAGTTAGAGGATGATTATAGGACCGTTCCCTCTTTCTGAATCTGTAGGAGGAGTGGGAGTGAAGGTGTGCAGGATGAAGGGGTGTACTAATGATGTCCTTTGTATGTACTACAGCCCTACTACTTCCACTACTACATCTGCTACTGAAGATCCTGTGGATGGATGGGCTCCAACCTTACACGGTAGTCAGTCTGTGGGGATGGACAGCACATTCTGGCCTTGGATCAGGTCCCCTACCCTGCTGTGCTGGACATGTCAGTCTGCCACTACCCTGCCTGATGTGACCCTGTCCTGTCAGCTGGTCTCTCCAGGGGGCATGGGCTGTGGGAAGGGGGGCTTGGGAAAGGGAGAGGTGGAGAGACGTAGGGATATCTGTGAGTGTGAACATGAGAGTCCAGGATTTCAGTAGCGGAGATCTCACGCCACACTCCCTGATGTCTATCCACACTTTATTTCACACACCCTAATGTCTATCCACACTGTATTTCACATGCCCTAATGTCTATCCACACTTTATTTCACACTCCCTAATGTCTATCCACACTTTATTTTAAAGAGAAGGGATGGAAGGAAAGGACAAGACGAGAAGATAGATGGATGTAAGGGAGGAGGGTTAGGGTAGGAGGCAGGGTTAGGGTTAGAGGTAGGGTAGGAGCCAGAGTTAGGTTTGGAGCCAGAGTTAGTGTAGGGTAGGAGCCAGAGTTAGGGTTAGGGTTGGAGCCAGAGTTAGGGTAGGGTTGGAGCCAGAGTTAGGGTAGGGTTGGAGACAGAGTTAGGGTTAGGGTTGGAGCCAGAGTTAGGGTAGGGTAGGAGCCAGAGTTAGGGTTAGGGTTGGAGCCAGAGTTAGGGTAGGGTTGGAGCCAGAGTTAGGGTTAGGGTTGGAGCCAGAGTTAGGGTAGGGTTGGAGCCAGAGTTAGGGTAGGGTTGGAGACAGAGTTAGGGTAGGGTAGGATTCAGAGTTAGTGTTAGGGTTGGAGCCAGGGTTAGGGTTAGGATTGGAGACAGAGTTAGGGTAGGGTTGGAGCCAGAGTTAAGGTAGGGTTGAAGCCAGAGTTAAGGTTAGGATTGGAGACAGAGTTAGGGTAGGGTAGGATTTAGAGTTAGGGTTAGGGTTGGAGCCAGAGTTAGGGTTAGGATTGGAGAAGGAGTTAGGGTAGGGTAGGAGCCAGCGTTAGGGTTAGGATTTGAGCCAGAGTTAGGGTAGGATGGGAGCCAGAGTTAGGGTTGGGGTTGAAGCCAGAGTTAAGTTTAGGGCTGGAGCCAGAGTTAGGGTTAGGGTTGGAGCCAGAGTTAGGGTTAGGGTTGGAGCCAGAGTTAAGTTTAGGGTTGGAGCCAGAGTTAGGGTTAGGGTTGGAGCCAGATTTAGGTTAGGGTTAGGTGGACAAGAGGGATGTCACAGGAGAAATGAGGGAATATAAACAGAAAAGGGAGTGCATATAGAGAGCCTATAGAGTGATGTAACTGAGCCCCAGACAGTTTTCCAAGATGGCGCTGCAGTAGGACGTGTGTATCTGTCTTTGTCGTATCCAGTGTCTTATCCCGTGTAAATAGCCAATCTTTTAGTACATATCTTAATTCCACTTTCTATCTACGAACTTAATATACTTTCCTGCAACCCGCCTCACCCAATGTGGTACGGATCTGCTATTTTTATTACTTATAACTGTAACTTCCAGCAGGAGCTAGCCAGCTAACTAGCTACTAGTCTTTGTTAGCCAAGGCTAGCGGTCCTCGCCTTTTTTCCCCCGTCGTCAGCAGCCTTAGCTCGGACAACACCTGCCAGTCTGCACAGCACGATATCAACCCAGAGCACATCGGACTGCTTCTCTCTACCATATCACCGGATTCCTGCCGCTCTGGATCATTACACCGGATCATTACTCCGGATCATCGCAGCTAGATAGCTGCAAACGAGTGGCTACTGTTAGCTAACGCCTCTGTCTCGAAGCAAGCACCAGCTAGCCTTGAGCTAGCCTCGAGCTAGGCCCATATACCAGCTAATTCTACTGCTACAATACCTCCTTTGCCAATTGGCCTGGACCCTTTATTGTCGACACAGAGCCCCACCGATCCATCACGACTGGACTGCCGACGTGATCACCCGATGTGGTCTCAACAGGCTATTCTGTTACGATGTCGGCGAGAAACTATCTACTAGCCCCGGCCCGCTAGCTTTTCTGAACGCTGTGTCCCCTCCTTGCCTAGAGTAGTAGTGACTACCGAACAGCACCCTGACTCACCTATTGCTGTTCTTTTGACCCTATGATCACTCGGCTACACAGCTGATGCCCCCTGGACTGTTTCAATAACACGGTACCTCATTTTGTTTACCTGTCGGCCCCAGCCTCGAACTCAGGTCCTGTATGTAGCTAACTGACCCACTCTGCCCATTCATCGCCATTTACCCGTTGTTGTCTTAGCTCTCCTGATCAACACCTGTGATTGCTTTATGCCTCTCTTTAATGTCAATTTGCCTTGTCTACTGCTGTCTTGGCTAGTTTTTACTGTTTTATCTAACAGTAGAGCCTTCAGTCCCGCTCAAAATGTATTAGCTAGCGCTTTCGTCCCACCCCACACACATGCAGAGACCTCACCTGGCTTAACTTGTCCTTCCAGAGACGAAACCTCTCTCATTGTCACTCAACGCCTAGGTTTACCTCCACTGTACTCACATCCTACCATACCCTTGTCTGTACATTATGCCTTGAATCTATTCTACCACGACCAGAAATCTGCTCCTTTAATTCTCTGTCCCCAATGCACTAGACGACCAGTTCTTATAGCCTTTAGCCGTACCCTTATCCTACTCCTCCTCTGTTCCTCTGGTGTTGTAGAGATTAAGCCAGGCCCTGTAGCCTCCAGTTCCACTCCTATTCCCCAAGTGCTATCATTTGTTGACTTCTGTAACCGTAAAAGCCTTGTTTTCATGCATGTTAACATCAGAAGCCTCCTCCCTAAGTTTGTTTTATTCACTGCTTTAGCACACTCAGCCAACCCTGATGTCCTAGCCGTGTCCTGGCTTAGGAAGGCCAACAGAAATTCTGAGATTTCCATCCCCAACTACAACATTTTCCGCTAAGATAGAACGGCCAAAGGGGGTGGAGTTGCAATCTACTGCAGAGATAGCCTGCAGAGTTCTGTCATGCTATCCAGGTCTGTGCCCAAACAGTTCGAGCTTCCACTTTAAAAAAAAACACCTTTCCAGAAATAAGTCTCTCACTGTTGCCGCTTGTTATAGACCCCCCCCAGCCCCCAGCTGTGCCCTGGACACCATATGTGAATTAATTGCCCCCCATTTATCTTCAGAGTTTGTACTGTTAGGTGACCTAAACTGGGATATGATTAACACCCCGGCAGTCCTACAATCTAAACTAGATGCCCTCAATCTCACACAAATTATCATGGAACCTACCAGGTACAACCCTAAATCCGTAAACATGGGCACCCTCATAGATATCATCCTGACCAACCTGCCCTCTAAATACACTCTAAATGCTGTCTTCAACCAGGATCTCAGCGATCACTGCCTCATTGCCTGCGTCCGTAATGGGTCCGTGGTCAAACAACCACCCCTCATCACTGTCAAACGCTCCCTAAAACACTTCAGCGAGCAGGCCTTTCTAATCAACCTGGCCCGGGAATCCTGGAAGGATATTGACCTCATTCCGTCAGTAGAGGATGTCTGGTTATTCTTTAAAAGTGCTTTCTTCACCATCTTAAATAAGCATGTCCCTTTCAAAAAATGTAGAACTAAGAACAGATATCGCCCTGGTTCACTCCAGACCTGACTGCCCTTGACCAGCACAAAAACATCCTGTGGCGTATTGCATTAGCATCGAATAGCCCCTATGATATGCAACCTTTCAGGGAAGTTAGGAACCAATACACATAGGCAGTTAGGAAAGAAATGGCTAGCGTTTACAAAAAGAAATTTGTATCCTGTAGCACAAACTCCAAAAAGTTCTGGGACACTGTAAAGTTCATGGAGAACAAGAGCACCTCCTCCCAGCTGCCCACTGCACTGAGGCTAGGAAACACTGTCACCACCGATAAATCTAGTGTCACGTTCGTCGTAATAATCAGACCAAGGCGCAGCGTTATATGCGTACATTCTATTTATTAAAGAATGAACACTGAACAAACTAACAAAATAACAAAACGAACCGTGAAGCTAATATGAATAGTGCAGACAGATACCCATTCTAGCCCGGCAAATGCGAGGAGCTGGAATAGAACGCACCGGGCTATGAATGCGAACTGGAGACACCGTGCGCATCACTGTGTAACACGGTGTCTGACCAGTCACACGCTCCCCACAGTAAGCATAAGGAGTTGGCTCAGGTCTCCAATCTGACTCAGCCAATCTCCTCGTGTGCCCCCCAATTTTTTTTTATTGGGGCTGCCTCTCGGGCTTCTGTGCTAACCGTGTCCCCTCGTATTGTCGCCATTCCTCCTGCGCTATCTCCACCTGCTTCCATGGCAGGGTCTTGTCCCCTGCCATTACCTCCTCCCAGGTCCAGGATGTCCTCCACTCATCTTTCTCCCGGGCCCAGGATGTCCGCTCCTCATTAACATGCTGCTTGGTCCATTTATGGTGAGTTCTTCTGTCACGTTCGTCGTAATAATCGGACCAAGGCGCAGCGTTGTATGCGTACATTCTATTTATTAAAGAATGAACACTGAACAAACTAACAAAACAACAAAACGAACCGTGAAGCTAATATGAATAGTGCAGACAGGCAACTAAACATAGAACAAGAACCCACGAACACAAAAGGGAAAATGGCTACCTAAATATGATCCCCAATCAGAGACAATGATAAACAGCTGCCTCTGATTGGGAACCATATCAGGCCACCATAGACATACAAATACCTAGACCTACAAAACCCCTAGAACTACAAAAACCCTAGACAATACAAAAACTAGCATACCCACCCTCCTCACACCCTGGCCTAACCAAAATATAAAGAAAACATAGATATCTAAGGTCAGAGCGTGATATCTAGATAATCGAGAATTTCAATAAGCATTTTTCTACGGCTGGCCATGCTTTCCACCTGGCTACCCCTACCCCAGTCAACAGCTCTGCACCCCCCACAGCAACTTGCCCAAGCCTCCCCCATTTCTCCTTCACCCAAATCCAGATAGCTGATGTTCTGAAAGAGCTGCAAAATCTGCACCCCTACAAATCAGCTGGGCTAGACAATCTGGAACCTCTCTTTCTAAAAGTATCTGCTGCAATTGTTGCAACCACTATTACTAGCTGTGTTCAACCTCTCTTTCTTATCGTCTGAGATCCCTAAAGATTGGAAAGCTGCCGCAGTCATCCCCCTCTTCAAAGGGGGTGACACTCGAGACCCAAACTGTTACAGACCTATATCTATCCTACCCTGCCTTACTAAAGTCTTTGAAAGCCAAGTTAACAAACAGATCACCGATCTGTACTTCCGGCGCCGATAGAGATGGCCGCCTCGCTTCGCGTTCCTAGGAAACTATGCAGTATTTAGTTTTTTTACGTGTTATTTCTTACATTGTTACCCCAGGTAATCTTAGGTTTTATTACATACAGTCGGGAGGAACTATTGGATATAAGAGCAACGTCAACTCACCAACATTACGCCCAGGAATACGACTTTCCCGAAGCGGATCCTCTGTTTTGCCCACCACCCAGGACAATGGATCGGATCCCAGCCGGCGAACCAAAACAACGACGCCGTAAAAGGGACAGACGAAGCGGTCTTCTGGTCAGGCTCCGGGGACGGGCACATCGCGCACCGCTCCCGAGCATACTACTCGCCAAAGTCCAGTCTCTTAACAACAAGGTAGATGAAATCTGAGCAAGGGTAACATTCCAGAGAGACATAAGAGACTGTAACCTTCTTTGCTTCACGGAAACATGGCTCACTCGAGACACGCTATCGGAGTCGGTACAGCCAGCTGGTTTCTTCACGCATTGCGCCGACAGAAACAAGCATCTTTCTGGTAAGAAGAAGGGCGGGGTGGTATGCCTTATGATTAACGAGACATGGTGTGATCATAACAACATACAGGAACTCAAGTCCTTCTGTTCACCTGACTTAGAATTCCTCACAATCAAATGCCGACCGCATTATCTACCAAGAGAATTCTCTTCGATCATAATCACAGCCGCATATATTCCCCCCCAAGCAGACACATCGATGGCCCTGAACGAACTTCATTTGAATCTATGTGAACTGGAAACCACATATCCCGAGGATGCATTCATTGTAGCTGGGGATTTTAACAAGGCTAATCTGAAAACAAGACTCCCTAAATTCTATCAGCATATCGATTGTGCAACCAGGGCTGGTAAAACCCTAGATCATTGTTATTCTAACTTCCGCGACGCATATAAGGCCCTCCCCCGCCCTCCTTTTGGAAAGGCTGACCACGACTTCATTTTGTTGCTCCCAGCCTATAGACAGAAACTAAAACAGGAAGCTCCCGCGCTCAGGTCTGTTCAAAGCTGGTCCGACCAATCTGATTCCACGCTTCAAGATTGCTTCGATCACATGGACTGGGATATGTTCCGCATTGCGTCAAACAACAACATTGGCGAATACGCTGATTCGGTGAGCGAGTTTATTAGCAAGTGCATCGGTGATGTTGTACCCACAGTGTTTATTATAACATTCCCCAACCAGAAACGGTGGATTGATGGCAGCATTCGCGCGAACCACTGCTTTTAATCAGGGCAAGGTGACCGGAAACATGACCAAATACAAACAGTGTAGCTATTCCCTCCGCAATGCAATCAAACACGCTAAGCATCAGTAAAGAGACAAAGTAGAATCGCAATTCAACGGCTCAGACACGAGAGGTATGTGGCAGGGTCTACAGTCAATCACGGATTACAAAAAGAAAACCAGCCCCGTCGCGGACCAGGATGTCTTGCTCCCAGACAGACTAAACAACGTCTTTGCTCGCTTTGAGGACAATACAGTGCCACTGACACGGCCCGCTTCCAAAACCTGCAGACTCTCCTTCACTGCAGCTGACGTGAGTAAAACATTTAAACGTGTTAACCTTCGCAAGGCTGCAGGCCCAGACGGCATCCCCAGCCGCGTCCTCAGAGCATGCGCAAACCAGCTGCCTGGTGTGTTTACGGACATATTCAATCAATCCTTATCCCAGTTTGCTGTTCCCACATGCTTCAAGAGGGCACCATTGTTCCTGTTCCCAAGAAGGCTAAGGTAACTGAGCTAAACTACTACCGCCCCGTAGCACTCACTTCCACCATCATGAAGTGCTTTGAGAGACTAGTCAAGGACCATTTCACCTCCACCCTACCTGACACCCTGGACCCACTCCAATTTGCTTACCGCCCCAATAGGTCCACAGACGACGCAATCGCAACCACACTACACACTGCCCTAACCCATCTGGACAAGAGGAATACTTATGTGAGAATGCTGTTCATCGACCACAGCTCAGCATTTAACACCATAGTACCCTCCAAACTCGTCATGAAGCTCGAGACCCTTGGGTCTGGACCTCGCCCTGTGCAACTGGGTACTGGACTTCCTGACGGGCCGCCCCCAGGTGGTGAGGGTAGGTAACAACATCTCCATCCCGCTGATCCTCAACACTGGGGCCCCACAAGGGTGCGTTCTGAGCCCTCTCCTGTACTCCCTGTTCACCCACGACTGCGTGGCCATGCACGCCTCCAACTCAATCATCAAGTTTGCAGACGACACTACAGTGGTAGGCTTGATTACCAACAACAACGAGACGGCCTACAGGGAGGAGGTGAGGGCCCTCGGAGTGTGGTGTCAGGAAAATAACCTCACACTCAACGTCAACAAAACCAAGGAGATGATCGTGGACTTCAGGAAACAGCAGAGGGAGCACCCCCCTATCCACATCAACGGGACAGTAGTGGAGAGGGTAGTAAGTTTTAAGTTCCTCGGCGTACACATCACGGACAAACTGAATTGGTCCACCCACACAGACAGCGTGGTGAAGAAGGCGCAGCAGCGCCTCTTCAACCTCAGGAGGCTGAAGAAATTTGGCTTGTCACCAAAAGCACTCACAAACTTCTACAGATGCACAATCGACAGCATCCTGTTGGGCTGTATCACCGCCTGGTACGGCAACTGCTCCGCCCACAACCGTAAGGCTCTCCAGAGGGTAGTGAGGTCTGCATAACGCAAACTACCTGCCCTCCAGGACACCTACACCACCCGGTCACAGGAAGGCCATAAAGATCATCAAGGACAACAACCACCCGAGCCACTGCCTGTCACCCTGCTATCATCCAGAAGGCGAGGTCAGTACAGGTGCATCAAAGCAGGGACCGAGAGACTGAAAAACAGCTTCTATCTCAAGGCCATTAGACTGTTAAACAGCCACCACTAACAGCCACCACTGACTCAGCCACTTTAATAATGTAAAAATGTATGTAAAAAATGTATCACTAGCCACTCTAAACAATGCCACTTCATATAATGTTTACATACCCTACATTCCTCATCTCATATGAATATACTGTACTCTATACCATCTACTGTATCTTGCCATCTTTATGTAATACATGTATCACTAGCCACTTTAAACAATGCCACTTTAATATGTTTACATACCCTACATTACTCATCTCATATGTATATACTGTACTCGATACCATCTACTGCATCTTGCCTATGCCGTTCTGTACCATCACTCATTCATGTATTTTTATGTACATATTCTATCATTCCTTTACACTGTGTGTATCAGGTAGTTGTTGTGGAATTGTTAGGTTAGATTGCTTGTTGGTTATTACTGCATTGTCGGAACTAGAAGCACAGGCATTTCGCTACACTCGCATTAACATCTGCTAACCATGTGTATGTGACAAATAAAATTTGATTTGATTTGATTCATTTCGAATCCCACCATACCTTCTCTGCTATGCAATCTGGTTGCCGAGCTGGTCATGGGTGCACCTCAGCCATGCTCAAGGTCCTAAATGATATCATAACCGCCATCGATAAAAGACAATACTGTGCAGCCATATTTATCGACCTGGCCAAGGCTTTCGACTCTGTCAATGACCGTATTCTTATCGGCAGACTCAACAGTCTTGGTCTCTCAAATGACTGCCTCGCCTGGTTCACCAACTACTACTCAGATAGAGTTCAGTGTGTCAAATCGGAGGGCCTGTTGTCCGGACCTCTGGCAGTCTCTATGGGGGTGCCACAGGGTTAAATTCTCAGGCTGACTATTTTCTCTGTATACATCAATGATGTCGCTTTTTCTGCTGGTTATTCTCTGATCCACCTCTACGCAGTCGACACCGTTCTGTATACTTCTGGCCCTTCTTTGGACACTGTGCTAACAAACCTCCAGACGAGCTTCAATGCCATACAACTCTCCTTCCGTGGCCTCCAACTGCTCTTAAATGCAAGTAAAACTAAATGCATGCTCTTCAACCAATCGCTGCCCACACCCGCCCGCCCGACTAGCATCACTACTCTAGACGGTTCTGACTTAGAATATGTGGACAACTACAAATACCATGGTGTCTGGTTAGACTGTAAACTCCCCTTCCAGACTCACATTAACCTGTTGACGCTAGGGGTCAGATATTTATTTTATTTTAAATAACGTTCCCAAGTTAAACGGACTATTTCTCAGGTCCAGATCGTAGAATATGCATATAATTTACAGATTAGGATAGAAAACACTCCAACGTTTCCAAAACTGTCAAAATATTGTCTGTGAGTATAATAAAACTGATTCTGCAGGGCAAAAACCTGAGAAAATCTAACCCGTATGTGATTTTTATTTTATTTTTTATCTGTGTTTCCTGGCCCGTATCAACCAGATTCCTTTTCCAATGGCTTCCTCAGGCTGTGACCAGGCTTTAGACATAGTTTCAGGCTTTTATTTTGAAAAATGAGCGAGATTTTTCAAAACTAGTCAGGTGTCCTCTGATTAGTTCCTGCGCGCGAGAGGGTAGCTCTCCATTTTCTTTTTCGCTCTTATTGAATAGGTTACGGTCCGGTTGAAATATTATCGATTATGTTTGTTAAAAACAACCTGAGGATTGTTGACATGTTTCTACGACCATTATGGATACTTTTTGGAATTTTTGTCGAACGGAACGAGGCTTTGGTTTTCTGAACATAACGCGCAACCCAAATGGCGTTTTTTTGTTATAAAAGTAATATTTATCGAACAAAAAGAACATTTGTTGTGTAACTGGGAGTCTCGTGAGTGCAAACATCCGAAGATTATCAAAGGTAAGTGATTAATTTTATTGCTTTTCTGACTTTCGTGACAAAGCTAACCAAGCTAATATAAGGCTAACTGTTCTAGCATTGATTGATACACTCACAAAAGCTTGGATTGCTTTCGCTGCCAAGCATATTTTCAAAATCTGACACGATAGGTGGATTAACAACAAGCTAAGCTGTGTTTTGGTATATTTCACTTGTGATTGCATGATTATAAATATTTTTAGTAATATTTTTGAATCTGATACGTTTGGGAATTTTCTTCTGCCTTTCAGGACCGGAACGAGGCTGTAGTTTTCTGAACATAACGCGCAACCCAAATGGCGTTTTTTTTGTTATAAAAGTAATATTTATCGAACAAAAATAACATTTATTGTGTAACTGGGAGTCTCGTGAGTGCAAACATCCGAAGATTATCAAAGGTAAGCAATTAATTTTATTGCTTTTCTGACTTTCGTGACCATGCTAATTTGGGGCTAACTGTTCTGGCATTGATTGATACACTCACTAAAGCTTGGATTTCTTTCGCTGTAAAGCATATTTTCAAAATCTGACACGATAGGTGGATTAACAACAAGCTAAACTGTGTTTTGGTATATTTCACTTGTGATTGCATGATTATAAATATTTGTAGTAATATTTTGCGCCCTGCAATTCAGCGGTTGTTTAGGAAAATGATCCCGTAAAAGGGATCCGTAGCGCAGAGAAGTTAAGCATCTCCAATCCAAAATGAAATCTAGAATCGGCTTCCTATTTTGCAACAAAGCATCCCTCGCTCATGCTGCCAAACATACCCTCGTAAAACTGACCATCCTACCGATCCTTGACTTCAGCGATGTCATTTATAAAATAGCCTCCAACACTCTACTCAGCAAATTGGATGCAGTCTATCACAGTGCCATCCGTTTTGTCACCAAAACCCCATATACTACCTACCACTGCGACCTGTATGCTCTCGTTGGCTGGCCCTCGCTTCATATTCGTCGCCAAACCTACTGGCTCCAGGTCATCTACAAGTCTTTGCTAGGTAAAGCCCCGCTTTATCTCAGCTCACTGGTCACCATAGCAGCACCCACCCGTAGCACGTGCTTCAGCAGGTATATTTCACTGGTCACCCCCAAGCCAACTCCTATTTTGGCCACCTTTCCTTACAGTTCTCTGCTGCCAATGACTGGAACAAATTGCAAAAATCACTGAAGCTGGAGACTTATATCTCCCTCACTAACTTTAAGCATCAGCTGTCAGAGCAGCTTACCGATCATTGCACCTGTACATAGCCCATCTGTAAACAGCCCACCCAACTACCTCATCCCCATTTTTGTTATTTTTATTTTTTGCTCCTTTGCACCCCAGTATCTCTACGTGCGCATTCATCTTCTGCACATCTATCACTCCAGTGTTTAATTGCTAAATTGTAATTATTTCCCCTCTTAGGCTTATTTATTGCATTACCTCCCTAATCTTACTACATTTGTCCACACTGTATATAGACTTTTCTATTATGTTAGTGACTGTATATTTGTTTATCCCATGTGTAACTCTGTGTTGTCTGAGTCGCATTGCTTTGCTCTATCTTGACCAGGTCGCAGTTGTAAATGAGAACTTGTTCTCAACTGGCCTACCTGCCTCTTCTGCATTTAACCCAACCCTTCTGAATCAAAGAGGTGCGGGCCTGCCTTAATCAACGTCATTGGCTCTCTGCTGAGGAACACCTGTCCGTCACTAACGGACCTACTCCTGCCGTGTCCTGTAGAGCTGCAGATGGATCCTGGGGGCAGCAGGAGGCCCCTGTGCTGTGTGATTTCCTCCTTCCACCTCCTCACATCTCCTCCTCCACATTAACACTCATGTTTTTCCCTCTTAACCCACTCTACCCCTATTCCTTTACACTGTATGTCTGGCATTCTGTAGCGGGCCGGGGGGGGGGTAAGAGATGGCCAGCTGTGTGCCAGCTGTGTGCCAGTGGAGCGCTGAGTGGCGTGGACAAAGGACCATTATCTCCCTCACACACAACCTCTCTCACACCACACCGTAGCCAGGACCAGACCGGGGACCAGGCCCTGCTAAAACAGACAGGCAGACAGACAGACAGACAGACAGACAGACAGACAGACAGACAGACAGACAGACAGACAGACAGACAGACAGACAGACAGACAAACTCTGCAAAAACCATCACTCCTCCGTCTCTCTACGTCTCTCTCTCTGTCTCAGACACGCAGGCGAGGCAGAGAGCTTCACCAATCCCCACTATTCTACATAGATGTGTCCCTGCCTCAGTCGGCCATTTTCCATGTATCACTAATACCTGTGACTGACATAGAGAGGACTAAACAACTCATTAGAGTGTATTGGATGATACATACACACCAGCTTATCGGTGCTCTCTCAGTCAGCCTGTCCTTTGCACAGTGGTTGGAAGGGTCCCATGCTGATAGGAAAAGAGACCTTTCACTATAATAGGACCGCTTCTGCCAGTTGATTCATAGACAGGTTGTA
Source organism: Salvelinus namaycush (assembly GCF_016432855.1). NCBI lineage: Eukaryota > Metazoa > Chordata > Actinopteri > Salmoniformes > Salmonidae > Salvelinus > Salvelinus namaycush. Next base: position 6,764,406 of record NC_052336.1, read on the forward strand.
CGTCTACACATCCGTGATTCATGACTTTCCCATTTGTCACAGTGTTTATTGTGTATCGCAATGAGATACACTATGATTATGATAATGAAATAATAATCACATTTATGAGTAATGTAAATATAATAATTTCCCCCCTGCATGTCCACTGGTTGAACTATGGGAGAAAGACAGCTGATGAGTGAAGATGCTTGTTGGAGTGGGGGGAGAGGAGAGAGAGAGAGAGAGAGAGAGAGAGAGAGAGAGAGAGAGAGAGAGAGAGAGAGAGAGAGAGAGAGAGAGAGAGAGAGAGAGAGAGAGAGAGAGAGAGAGAGAGAGAGAGAGAGAGAGAGAGAGAGAGAGAGAGAGAGAGAGAGAGAGAGAGAGAGAGAGAGAGAGAGAGAGAGAGAGAGAGAGAGAGAGAGAGAGAGAGAGAGAGAGAGAGAGAGAGAGAGAGAGAGAGAGAGAGAGAGAGAGAGAGAGAGAGAGGCAGAGGCCAGGGGAGGTTCCACTGTCAGACTCGTCAGCCTGGGGGAAATAGATGACAGTTACAACCGCCCTCGGCCAATTAACTGTCATCTCAGCTGTTGCTTTAACTCGCTGACCTTACCTCTTCTCTGTTGTTTGTCTTATCATTTCCGGATAGAGGACCTCATCTGTGTATGTAAAGGAGAGCCATGACCTTCAAACTAGAGTACAAAGGTCACAGGTCAGAGTTTGTATATTTCTTTAGCCTGCATAGCTACATTTATAGCGAATCTTCATTGGTAAATTGAAGAGAAGAAGAAAATATGTCTCAGGGGATTTCTGAGAGCTATCTGTTATTACTGGCAATTACTCTCCAATCTCCTGCTTTATCTACCTGTGAAATGACATTAGACATGCCTTTTCCCATGGTCAATCCCAGAGGAAAACTAGGCTACGCTATGAAGATTGTGATGGTCCCATAGGACCTGAAGGTCCAAACTCCTAACCCCTCCTCTTCATCAACTAACCAAGCGTTTCCTTTCCATGGCTCCTGCATGGGAGCAGAGCTAATTTCTTTGAGAAATACTCAAGCTTTTGTCTTTGAGGAAGCATGGGGTATTAGAGAAGGAAATTGAATGTCCTCCATGTTTCTCTCCTTCCCTGTACTGTGTGAGTGTGATGTGGGTTGAGCTGGGCTGTCGGTGAATGGGGGATACTGGGGATACAGTTTCAGTGAGTGGTGCTGTGGTCTTAGCATGACAACAGAGAGGGCGGCACGTACTCACTGCCCCCTCAGAGGGAGGACAAAGTGACACAGCGTCCACCCCTCCCTGTTTCTGAGAGCGCCACTTCATTGTGCCCCCTTCTCCTTGCGAGACAAAGCCCAGAGAGGAGGCTCTCAGCTGGGGATGGAGGGGGAACATTCATGGGGCGCTGCCCGGCTCGCCCATGCGCTTCTTCTTCTTCTGCTACTTCCGAAAAGAACCCCCACCTCCCTCTTCCGGTCTGTTTGGATGCGTCCCCAAATTAAACCCTATTCCCTATATAGTGGTCAAAAGTAGTGAACTATATAGGGAATAGGGTGTCATTTTGGACTCAGTCTCTGACTGGCAGCGTGAGGAGTGTTATGATCCAACCCCAGCTCCAGCAGCGCACAACAACCCATTTCAGCACAAATTAGCATGATGAATAAAGTTTGGTTTGGTTGGATAATCAGTACTGATAACTCCCTTCAAACGTAGAACATTCCTAAATATGTCCATTGTACACAAAGCACCCCTCGCACTGTTGAATAGTTCTGTCATACACCCTTTCATTCTCAAATACACACACACACACATGCACGAGAAAACGGACGCAGAAATTGTACACACAAAACACACAAACAAAACACACACACAATTCGTGTCGCTGCTCTCTCACCCTCTGTCATTTGCATGGCAATGCCATTATCAGAGTGAGGTGTCACATGGAGTGGGCCACAATGTGCCTGACAACAAGTTTATCTAAGCACAAAGAGAGAAGTTGGGAAGAATGGAGTGCTTTTTGCCTCCTGTCCTCTCCTCTTCTCTACTACTCTCTCGTCCTCTCCTCTCCGAGTGGACCAGAGCAGGGTTCAAATACTATTTTAAACAATTTCAAATACGGTGCTTGATTGGTCTTTCCTGCTGCAAAGGAACCAATAGAAAAGTCCCAAATAGTATTTGAACTAGAGTGAAGACGGGTCATGGGGCACAAACAGACAGTCAGACATGGAAGAGAGTGATTCTGTCAGACTCCTCACCGTATTGAAGGGTTGGAGATCAATAACCTGAGTTTACATCTCCAACGCTCGTAGGCATCATCATTATACAGCTAAGGCCTCACACCTGCAGTATCGACCTACTGCCTGCCCACGTTTACAAGCAAGCAGCACACGCACGCACGCACACACACACGCACGCACGCACACACACACACACACACACACACACACACACACACACACACACACACACACACACACACACACACACACACACACACACACACACACACACATGTACACACACACAGGTACACACACATTGTTTGGTGTATGTCTGGTCTGGGCTGGCTAGGCTAGGCTAGGTTAGGCTAGGCTAAGCTAGGTTAGGCTAGGCTAGGTTAGGCTAGGCTAGGCGGTGATGTCATCCCCTGGATATGGTTGTCTAGATTGCCTCAGTAAAACAAACATAACCTGTCTTGGTCAGAGCTGGAATGTGGTGGCTGTGAATGCCCCTATCAGTAGTATCACTGTTTGAATAAATCACCGACATCACGGTCGTGTATTGCAACATTTAGCTATGTTGATAAGTGGTGGTGTCTGTGTGTGTCCCCTGGCTGGCCTGGCTTGCCCTGTACTGTAGCACTGCTCTCTTGTTTCAGTCACACTGATAAGCAGTGGAGCTCTGACTGGGTGGCTATTGGCTGACTAGCTTCCTGGTAGGAAGTTAAGACCTGTACCCAACCAACTGCCTTGCCACCCCCACACTGTACTGTACTGGCAGACTGATCATCAGCTTATTGTCTGTCTGTAGAGTGAGCCTAAATACTCTCCGTCTGTGGTGATATCTTTCTCTCTGATTGGCACACACACACACACACACACACACACACACACACACACACACACACACACACACACACACACACACACACACACACACACACACACACACACACACACACACACACGCACACACGCACACACACACACACACACACAAACAATCTGTGCTGTGTCATAACACTGATAACCAGTTCTGCCACCGAGGTGCAGAGCAATAAAACCATCATTTCAGTTATGATATATTGACAATCAAGAACGCTTTATGAACCCAGTATTGAGTCATTCTAATTTGGCTGTTAACTGCATGTGGAGCAGTACACAACATTAATCCTGCCTTCCAAATTGCCGAGAGACTGTTTGCAAAAGATACAAAAAACAATTGACTTTTTAATGCTTTCATATTGTACAGCGTGAGAGACACAAAAGACAAAATAGAAACCCATTGTGTTCCTGCTTTGTGTGCAAAGTGGAAAAATTCCACTCCACTGTGCCATGCTGATAGCCATGTGATGGATATGGCTTGATGGAGATGCTGGGAATGAATGAATATAATGCAATGTATACAGGGATATGGATCAAAGAAGAGAGAGGAAGGAGAGGACCATTTGCATCCCAAATGGCACCCTATTCCCTATACAGTGCACTACTTTCTTCGGTCAAAAGTGCACTGTATAGGGAATAGGGTGTCATTTGGGATGCACATACTGTCTAGTCTCCTAGATGTAGAAGGACAAGAGGAAAACTCCTTGAGTCTCTAGGACGTGATTGGCTGGATGGTGGCTGGTAAAGGGAACTTAATAAATTCTTCCTCCTTGGCACACTGTCAAACAAGTCCTTTCTTACATCTTGCCATGAATACATTACAGACTGTGTGTGATTGATTAGAGACCCTCTGGAGAGGGTGAACCGATGAACCCACTCCCTCGGCTTGATTAATAGACTTTATTAAGAGACTGAGCTCCTTTTTAATAATGGTAATGTAATAGGGAGTCTACCCACTACTATCACTACTCTGGTTTCTCTCCTTCTCCTTCTCGGTTTCTCTCCTCCTTCTCAGTTTCTCTCCTTCTCCTTCTCGGTTTCTCTCCTTCTCCTTCTCGGTTTCTCTCCTTCTCCTTCTCGGTTTCTCTCCCTCTATTTCTCGGTTGCGCTCCAAATCGCACCCTATTCCCTAGAAAGTGCACTACTTTTGACCAGAGCTCTATGGGTCAAAAGAGGTATAGGGTCCTGGTCAAAACTAGTGCACTACATAGGGAATAGGATGTGACTTGAAACTCAACCAGTGTCAGTGCCTGCATGTGATTGTGAATAAAGGGGCCTGTATGCAATGTATGAAGTCTGTACAAATATTGGAAACGTCCAAAATATGTCCTCTCATTAACAGTGATGAGTGAAAGGGCCAGTATTGGCATGTGTCAGATGTGTTGGGGGTGTAAAGGTGCTGTCGTACAAGGCCTCTGCTGTGTGCGGAGAGCCTCTCCCTTCGCCCTGCTAGAGACCTCACTCCCCTGTGATCATCTCAAAAGCAGAAGAAAATGTGTCTTATTAGTTCGCACCGTGTGGCTAAATTCTGTGCTACACCGCTGACTAATGTACAAGGCTGAGAAAGAGTAGGGTGGCTGGTTGCTGTGCCTCTGTTAGTGACGTGTGAGGAGAGGGCGCGGGGTGGAGAGAGGAGATCTCTCTCTCTCTCTCTCTCTCTCTCTCTCTCTCTCTCTCTCTCTCTCTCTCTCTCTCTCTCTCTCTGCGAGCGAGAGACATTTTATACACCAGCTCTCGGCTCATCTTCAATAGTCAACAAACTCTTTCAACAGACCGATATGATAAAGTCGGGAATTTAACAATATACTACCCCCATAAACAAGTTAACAAAAACACTTTCAGAAATAGTATCATATATCTACATTTCATTCTTTATTCCAGTCTTTAGTTGAATCTTTACCAACAGATGCCACTCCATTGAGTGACAGAAAGGAGAAAGTCAGAACATATGCATGGTAGGGCAGAAGCATGTTTTATAGAGGGGTGGGATAAAAAGGCCCGAGCCCTTTGCTTTGTCAGGGGGAACAACATAAAGAGAGCAGTGCTCTGCTTCAAAGCTGCATTTCCATAATTGCCCTGTAACTTGGGCGAGGCTGAGGGATGAGTCTGACGGGGGCTGAGAAAAGCACAATCTTACAGATGGGTGAACGGCAAAAGCCTAGACGCCTCTCCCTCTGTCCGCCTGTCCCCCATTCCCTACTTGTTGCCTTTCGGATTCAGTGAAAGAATTCCTCTTTCTAACCCCCATCAACAATAGGCATGAAATCGGTGCCCTCCCTCTCTCCCGCTCCGGCCCAAGAGAATTTCACTCCTTCCCGACCTTTTGTCCTCTATAGTAGACCTGGGGGAAACAGAACAACCCTCTCTCTCTCACTGGCCAATCCTTAACCTGTTTGTGCACCCCTTCCACAGTTAATAAGAAATATGGCCTATAAAACATACATTGGGGCACATGAGTTGCACGTCCACATCTTTGACATAGTACAGAGAGAGCTTTTCTAGCTCTATTCAAATCTAATGTGTAAAGTAAACTTGTGGTGGGACTCGTGTTCTCTCTGAGATGATCTCTTCTCCTCCTGTGGTCACAGACTAACACCCAGGCTGGGTGGGTTTTAAAGGGCAGCCCTCTGGGTGTGGATGTGTGTGTGTGTGTGTGTGTGTGCGTGCGTGCGTGCGTGCGTGCGTGCGTGCGTGCGTGCGTGCGTGCGTGCGTGCGTGCGTGCGTGCGTGCGTGCGTGCGTGCGTGCGCGTTGTAGGGGACAGGGAATATCAGCAGTGCCTCATAAAGGGATTAGCTCACAGGACAAAGAAAGTGGTCCTCTTCAAAGCTGGACTCGGGCCACAAAGGAGATGACATTTGTCCGTCTCTGTGTCAGGAGGGGGTGTGGCGTGAGGGGACAGGGGACAGAGGGGGACGAGGGTCGCAATGACAGAAGGGGAGGATGAGGTGAAAACACAAGGTTGACCCTCTTTATTTGGGCATGCCTTCTCTTTCACAGGACACCTCTGGCCCCTTCTTCTGTTTATTTACTCCTCTGTTCTCGTTCTCTCCATTCACATGGGTCTTCCATCTCTCTCTGATGGCTCCATTGGCTGCCTGGTCTGACCAGGCCCCTCCACCGGCCCCACTTCTACACGGTCCAACCTGGCACTACTGCGTCCTGTTTGTCCACCCTCCTCTCTGGATCAATGCACAGCTCAGAATTACAGATTACAAATTTCCTTTTCATGATTCTATCTTCTATCTTGGATTTTTCCCCCCTCAAAATCTGTTTTTACAATACATTCCTTTTTTCGCAGGGCGTAGCTATGTACCTCTGTCTTAATTCATTGATGCTGGATGTGAGCAGCACTCAGGCCCAACAAAGGACATGTGATTAGTGATGGACTGAAATGCCATTTATTTGCAGCGTGTCAATAGGAACTGGGTTTCCCACAGCCTTGGTGCATGAGGCTCACCTCAGATCACTCTCACTTTATAATGCAAAATAGAACTGCCCAACAAGCACAAGAATGAACTTGTCTATAAAAACTAAAATGTGTGTGTGTGTGTATTTCTGTTTATTCTCACATTTCATATTCCTCATGAAGATGATATCTGCACTACTACATTTATATTAAGGACACTGCTTTTTGTAAAAATTATGTTCGTTTTGACCATATAGCTGTTCTTTGTCTTGTTATTTTCTGTGTATAAATGTGCACAAGCAAGGTGTCCATCCGTAAATGTGTGTTGCCTTTCCTTTTTCATCCGTTGTGCTATTAAACCAGACTCTCTGGCGAATCAATCAGCCAGAGTATTTAACATCGCTGGGAGCGAGGAAATAAAAAGAGGAGTCAGTGTTGATTATTGTTCAATAGGCACGAGGACATCCACTTAACGCGGGGAAATGAGTGACACACCGTGCCCCGCTGGAAATGGCCCCTGCATGCGCTGTGGTGTGTAGCTCTGAGCGAAATGTTAGCTAATGCATTCCATTTGCTCTGTTCAACCCGGAGCAGGTTGGACACGTATGGCGACATAGACACAGGCATGATTCGTTTGTTTGTACTGAGGAATTGTAATCCCTAATTTCATGCACGAATCAGAAGAGGCCCTCTGCACTCTGAACAACGATCGCTGTCCCTTCAGTAGCATTACGATTGAATTTTCATGATCAAGAGAGATTGTTCCAGAAGCTCCCTTGTCAACTAATATCCCCCCAGAACACTGAGGAAATCATCATCAATATTTATAATCGTAATGAACGTGCACACACATGTGTATGTATGAGTAGGAGGGGAGATAGTTGTGGGGGTTCTTTGTAGTTTATTATTCCACTGCAAGTATTATCACTGACAGGAACAATTATTTGTAATGCCTGTTTTTGATTTAAAATTATGTAATATCATGTCAATCTATTCTGTCAATTTGACTACATTTTAATACATAATAAACAGTGCCTGATTCTGAGATGAAGTGTGATACTGGATATTTTGGTTACATTTAAGAGTTAATTTGAACAACCCAGACATCTTTGGGCATATTTATTGGTATTGGAAGCGCGTTCTCTCTCGTGACATGTGCTATGTGTTTTAAGTGGGTCATCGGTGATAGGCGAATGCTGGTCACTCTCTCTGTGTTACTTCCTGCGCCGCGCGGTGCAGCCAGAGCTCGTGGTGCTGGTGCGTTTCCGAGTGAAAGTGGGCACAAACCAGAAAAATGATTACATCAATCAGTGTCACAACTAGCCGCTGTGACTTATGAATATGCATAGTGCGCGCGCAGTTAGATAGGGGGCTCTCAGGAAGATAATTGATTGGACAGGAAGGCAGCATGGTGAGAGGAGCGCGAGAAGGCCAGCCTACTTAGTAGAATACCAAGCCCCGGTCCAAAGTTTTCTCCCGGCTGGGTCTCTAAGCACAGCCTCGAATGTCCGTTGGAAATGTTGGGCTTTTCTGTCTGTTGTGTTGCGCTGCTATGTAACCATCCCAGAGCGAGCCCTGAAAACAAAGCGGTCCTGCTCTCCATTGGCCAATCAACCCAAAACGCGCTCAATTGGTGGAATGTGTGACAGAATGCGCCATTTGTATGATTTTTTTTACTTCAACAAAGAGCGAAAAAGGAAATCTGGGGCTCCCCATACAATTTGAAGCCATACTGTCTGTATTCTTCTATTTTCTAGGTAAAACAATGTAGGTTTTTGAAGAAGAATATTTAATTGGCTAATTCAAACACATTCATAAATCTACAAAAGTGTCTTATTTTCACGTATTTCGTTTCTATTTCGAAATCTGCGCTTAATTTCACTGCACACTTGACTGTAAACATGTCGCAAATTCGATAGGATGTAATGTTTTTTCTTGTTGATTTTTTTTGCAGTAGGCCTAGCCTGTTTTTTCTTTCCTTGACAAGTTGGGGAAATGGTCATAGGCCTACAACAAATGTCAACCATTTTGAAGAGGCGGTTGAAATATACAATTTAAACGTTTAATACTTTTTTGTGAAGTGAAATAAACTGAGAGGGGAAAAAACTAAATTAAAGGATACTGAAACAACGAATTATGTGAATATGCACCCCATTTATTTTATATTTGTTTATGTGGCCTGTTTATTAACATGGGTGTTAATGCAGCAGGAACATATCCCAAGTTAATATCTACAAATAAAGGTCATATAAAAAAATATTGATCTATTAATTGTTTAGAATGCAATTATCATATCCCTAAACTTTTTAAGGTCAATTGAGTGTAACGCTGGAGAAGGTTGTATTTTAATACATGCCAAACCAGGAAAAACGCTTTTACGATGGACCTATATGAAAATAATTTTTCAATGGCTTGATTACATATTAATAATTACAATACAAAGTTGTATTTAGGTTAAAATATCCCTATCCCTGTCTTTGCCAGACCGCAGAATCGGCGATGGTGACTAGATTTGACTGTAGAGGGAGCTCCAACTCCAACTTTACATAAACTTTATCTCACAACGCTTCTGACATGCAAATGATCTTAGATGTTGAAACAAACATAAATAAATGATATCACAATGTATTGGTGGCATATGGGTAGCAGTGCAGCCCACAACGGCTGACCAAATTCAAGATGCATAAAAAAAACATGTAGTAGGCCTAACACAAATATTACATGCGAACTGAGATTGCATCGTACATACAACACCACAACCCATTTACGCATAGCCAGTCTTTACGATGTTTAACCTCTCAGTCCAAAATAGTTCCATCCAAATATTCAAATAGTCAGTAGGCCTACATAATTTATCTTCATATGCCATACAATTTTCATACGAAAATTAATGAAAGAATTATTCATTTTAATTCGGCTGTTACGCCTCAATAAGGATAATCCCAGAACAGTAATATCCAAATGTACGATGCAATAATCAGCTAATTACTCTTAAGTCCCTCATATGAAAATGCCTCAAATCGTGCTAGAATATTTACTTATCACAACCAAGTACGATGAAGCCTATTCGCCGTAGGCCACGCAGACAGACACACACACACACACACGTGCAAAAAGCAAAGCACTGTAATTCTGCACCACTTCAAAATCTAATTCGTAACATCTAACGCCCACAACAACTAATACTCTCCTTTCACAAAACAATCATCACACAAACATCTTCCCAAAAATCACAAGCGATTTGAATAAAGTTGCAGCAGTTCATTTATTAGCCAAAATATAGACTTTCTTGTACAATTTGGTTCACAAGTATGTACATTTTCTTAACTTTATATACAAAACATTTTGAACATCAAATCCTCACAGAACTTACAAAAAGAAAAAGAAAACTCACAGACTACTGGTTCATACATTATTACATTAGCAGGTTTACACAGGACATGCTTACAAGGTAAGTATACACAGATGTATTATTCTTATTTTACATTCCTTACAACAGATTAAAATAAATCATAAAAAGAAAGAGCAAAAGTCAAAGTCTAGGAGGAGGCGAGAGCTGATAGAACCATGGCTGCTTCGAGTTGATTCTGAGGCCTGCAACACACGGGTCAAGAAAATAAATACACTCAGCAAAGGGAAAATAATAATAACCTACAACTGCAAGGTAATGAATTGCTTGAAAAGTAAACTGATATAAAGTGAAGATTGCTTTTGAAAAATGAGAGCCAGTTATAAAACCAATGTGGTAAATTTGAGCTGGGGTCTTTGCATGACAAATATGCAAATATAATTTTGAGGCCTAAACGAAATAACACAAGCACGGAGGAATCCATCTATTCGATGTCCTACAAATACAACACAAAGGCTACAGTTTGAGTAAATGTGGTAGTCAACGATAAAATAGGATGTGCATCAAAAATAATATATCCAAATAAAATAAAGATGACAGTCTCTTACCGTCTATGAACTGGGTGGAAGGCTGTTTTTAACAACTTTTTCTCTGCTTCCAAGGCACTAGATCTCTCTGAAATAATAATGGCAATAAAATACATTTAAAAAATGCATTCATTTTCCTGTCTATAACTAGAGCACAGCACTGTCGCAGTGAATTTAGTCTATACTTTATTTTACTGCCTGGGGATCTTCACGTCAGTCACGGGTTAAATACAAGCACGTACAATACTGAAGTAGGTATGTGACAAAGAAATATGGGGCCAACTGATGAATAAAAAATAAAAAATCGGACATGAATAATAATCCATTCTCACAATAAACCAGCTGATAATAACATTAAAAACCAACGACTTCGGGCCTTTTATTTCGACCACCTCTGTCTGTATTCCCCCAGTTCAAAGCTTCAACGCCACCTTATTCTGTCACATAAACGACAGCATGGAAACACACTTTTTATGATCGTCTTTACGGCCTCAAAATGTCTGTCCAGAACAGGCCTATTTAAGTAGGCTGTAGCGTTAAAGAGGGATAAGGAAAGTCTGAAATAGAGTAATAATGAACAGTTTGTTATACAGTCAGGCTCGCCAGCCTCAGTGTTGGTGACATGTACCTGTGACGGCTGTGTCTGAGCTATGACTCTTGTCCTGCATGTGTTGGTGTTGCTGCCTGCTGTAGAGGGCGAGCCCGTTAGCCGAAGCCTGGTTCGCCAGTCCAAGGTAATGGTTAGAGTTCAGTAATGCGAGATGGTGGGCAGAAAAAGCTCGGTTTGTCCAGTTCTGGATTTTTCCAACAGGACAAGAGATGAGTCTATGGTGAGGGCTGATTATGGTCTGGGCCGCGGGCCCAACTGTGTTGCTGCCATTCATTTGTGGAGATTTGCGGGGATTGTCAGGGGTTGTTGCTGTCTCCGCCAAAGACCAAATCTTTGGCTTTTGGGCCGGGGCCGCGTTATTTTCTGATGGGGGCGAGTTGATGGACACCGGATTCAGTTTCAGTTGATCGACATTCGGTTGTGAAGCTTTCATTTCAAAAGAGTGATGGTGGTGGAAGTGCTCGCCCCGGTCCACGTGAATGTCTTTGCCCTCCTTCACTACAGCCTTCAGAAATCTCTGATCGGGCCCTTGTAAATCCTCATAGCCGTCTGAAATCTCAGAGTCGCTTCTACCATCTAATTTTAAATCAGCGCGTAGGTCATCCTGATCATCCAAGTCGTCCTTATTCTCTATATTTTCCGTGTCGATATTTTCTAAATCAATCTCTTCCTCATCCTCTCTCTTGTCCCCTTCCTCTCCCTCCTCGTGATCACTGTTGTAAACATTTCCCTCTTCGTCTGTGCGGCTCCGGGGAGTCCAGGTCATCTTGTTCTCCTTCTTTAGCCTCCTCCTGGCGTTGGCGAACCAGGTGGAAACTTGGGTGAGGGTCATTTTGGTGATGATGGCCAGCATGATCTTCTCCCCCTTGGTGGGGTAGGGGTTCTTACGGTGCTCGCTTAGCCAGGCCTTCAGTGTGCTCGTACTCTCCCTGGTCGCATTTTTGGGTCTGGACGGGTCACCAAACTGATACTGGCCATATGGGTAAAACGCTGGGTGATGGTGGGCAAATCCTGGGTGTCCTTGTACGCCTGGACTGTCTTTCAACTCATACTGAGCACCCTAAAAGACAAAGAGCAGAGACCCAATGGGATGTGTGAGATATTATGATAGATTAATGAAGTTTGCAAAATGAAATTCTACTTTATGTTAAATAAGACAAAATCATATAGGCTAATATATGCAATATAAAGCCAGTATCACCACATGTATCTTTCTTCACATAGGACCTGTGATTTCTGCGTTTACGACTAAGAAAAGCATTACCATATGCAAAGTTACACATTTTTATTTGTTACGCACCATTTCCGTTCGCGACAAAACTATTTGATTTATAACACTTCACTACCAATTGCAAAACATTTCAATGTATTTCAAGATGCATGTATACACACTTAATATATTGCGTTTGATTTCAGTTGTTTTCTTTATTTTCTAGTGGTCTAAACATAGGTTTTCGACTGGCATTTCAGTTATAGTGCTACTTTTAGCTACTTTAACTATTTACAAAAAAGGAGTCAATAACAAAGTTCACCAACGAGTCTTCTTGTTTAGTCCTGAATGGATCATTGTCTCAATAACGTAACGTCACTGCGCCCTTTCTCTTTTTTAGTCTGATGAAGGAAACCAGAGGCATAAATAAACAAAGGCACTCACCAATTGATTGAAAATTGATATATCGTTTGAATAGGGCAGAAATGCTCCATAGCCCTGTGCTGCTGCGGCGAAAGGTGATCCATACATAGTTGAGAGAACGTTTGAGAGTGCCCCGGACGGGCTCAACTCCGTCCCGGCTCGGGCATTGCTGATACCCTGTCGCTCCGGTGGGTATATCGGTCGGATGTACTGATATCCCAGCTGCGGGAAAGACATGGTCGTAGAAAAAAGTCTGCTGCAATCACAAAAAAGCAGGGAATCGCCCTCGCGGTGCGTACTGCGATATCCACTTTACAGTGAGTACAACAAAGTGTAAGGAAGTCTATATTTCCTCAAAAACAGCCAGTGTAAACGATCCGATTGCGCCTTCCTCCTTCACTTCCCTATTGATCTGGATGGACTAAGGTCAGGTCTTTACAGATTGCCTTAGATTATTGCGACTCTTTGCTCTGATTGACATTTCTAGTCGTTTAGAAGCCCCTCCCATTTCTCAAATCTCACCCCCTATACACGCTCTCGCTCTGCCGCGCGCGCCTCTCTCTCTCCCTCCTGTATTTCCCCTGGATAAGTGCACTGACGTCGCGATCTCTTATTTGAATGGTTTTCAAATCTCATTTGATGGCTCGCCAATAATTTAATTTGTTATTTGTTCGCCTGAGCCCTACCCCATTTTAGTGTTAATTCACAATTTGTGGTCATTTGCACAAATAGTAAATATTTCAATGTTGTTGAGTGATTAACTTCACATAAGCCTAGTGTCTCCAGTTTTCTTCTAATGCATGTGTCTCACGTATGTGCAGCCACGACTCATGTCCACTGGAAAGAAAGACCTAAGAAATGTATGTTGTTTACCGGTATCGAGTGATTTGGACTCACGTATGCTAGAAGTCTATGGTCAAGTTGTGTTTTCTTACACCGGTTTGAGGTGTTGCGGACGCTTCTAACAATTGGCAAGCGGATCGGACTCAAATCACTCTTTTAATTTGGGACATCAAACAGTTAGCATGTAACCATTTAACTTCAGAGAGAAAGTTGTCAAGAAATGAAAAGCTGCATGGCTGATTACCGCCTGCGCTGTTAATGAATGCAAAGTGTTAGCGTCAACAATGGCAACGATAAGTAATTAACACGTTGTGTACTGTGGTGGATATACATTTAAAGTGATACACTGGAAACTAAAACATTGAGGTAAAGAAATATTTTACATGAACAACAACAACACAAATAACGTTGATGTAAATAATAATAGTGTCATAAAATAACGATGATGATGATGATAATAATAATAACAATAATAATAATAATAGCCTAATAATATTAGTAATAATAATAATAATAATTGCAAGTGGTTTAATTTATTTAATATTCACTGATTTTATTCATGCTGCACGGAAAGCCATGGCTATTTGTAAATAGGTTAGGCCAGTTAAAAACAATCTTATAAAATCTAATTTTGTATGTATGTACCAAGGCTTCCCTTCCAGGAAAGAAATATCATCTTTACAAGACTATCGCTCATAAAGATTAGGCTACCTTTAAGAAATCCGCTTGATGAATTTGACAAAACCATTTTTTAAATTGTAAATAATTCGGATTAAAACAAAGCAAGGGAGTCAGAATTGAAATTCCATGAATCAATATATGAAAATATGTAGGAAACATCCCTAATCGTATTACATCCGCGTCTTTGTATCATCATATGTCTGTTAAACAACTGCAGTGGTGACTTATGCATTGCTGTTGCAGTTTATTTGAATATGATAAATCTCGGAGCAATATTGACAGCGAGATTAAATCTCATCAATCTCAGTTTAGTTTTGATGATGAGATCCGGTTTCCAAGAACTAGGTCTATGTCTATGTAGGCCTACTTGTTTAAACCTTTAATCTCCTTTTGGAGCTGATATCATTGTCTGGGAGGGATAATAGCAGCTATAATTTCTCATATAGACTATAAGGCTACGCCTTGTTTCCATGAACTCAGTGCCGAACCTCCGTGTTTCCCTTTAACGTGCTGGCATCTTGACACCCAACCGAACCTGGATTATGAGGTTATTAATTACAGCGAGTGGCTGATGCCATCCAACCGGCATGGTAATCACTACATAGCAGTCAATAACACTCAGACGCACACACCAACCTGCAGCAGAGAGAACGGAGGGCCCAGACTTGAGCTGAGAAACTCAGCTGAGCTGAGAAACTCAACATTGATATTTGCCTTCAGATTGAGGGAAGAATGTGTTAGTTGAATGAGTTCAACTAAAATAGGTGAAGAAGTTAGTGTAAGATGTGTGTCAAGTGTCACACGTGTTTGGAAATGCTGAATATTGGAACGGCCAACTTTCGTGTTTTCTTTGTGTTATAATATAAAAGCAGGTGGTTGGAAGTGTGAGAGTGAACGACATATCTGCCATTTAGTGTCCCCTCAGAGGCGCTCCACGTTCGGATGGACACGTGTCTCATCCCCGGGACCTGTCAGGGCCCCTAGGACTCCGTCTGATTTATAACCCCAATCAAACACATATGCACTAACTTAACACTTTCACAACGACCCGGGAAACTGGCATAGCCATAAAACATTAAGACTCCCAGCTCTCTCTCTTACCTCCACTCCACACAATATAGCGTCCCATAACCTGCCCTCTCAGCTTGACTCTATAACATACACACGATGGATATATGAATCAAATGCACCAAACACTGGGGCAGCCACACCACCACTACTACTACTACTACTACTACTACTACTACTAGGAATAATAATAATAATCACCATCATCATCACTAATAATGATAATAATAATAGCAATAATAATAATAATATAGGCCTATTTTTATTCTTTAAAAAAATGATTTATACATGTCTCTATTGTTATAATATAACCCATGCAGGCTAATGTTTCGGTCATGCAAAAGAGGACAATCACACGAGAGTGACTCGAGGGCTGTTTTTTTTACAGAGTTCTTTGAGGGTAATTATGCAGATGACACAATTTCACATCATTTTCAACGGCAAATATACACGGATCTATCGCTCAAGCGTGGTTCCTTATGCAATACACAAGACGCCAGCAACACATCGCAAATGATGATATGAAGCTCCAGAAACAGGGAGATCAAAGCCTTCAAACAGAGGCTATTCAAATTATTCATTTGAATCTTTTCCACAACTCCTAGGCGACAGAAAACAAGTAATACATTTCTTATCACACATGGAATCCATTTAAAGGAGCCTTCTGATCATAATCGGTTAATTGCGGTGACAAAGGATTTGAAAAGAAAACACAATTAATGACCCTTGATGTTTTGGGCTGTTGGTGGAAGAGGGGGATGGTGAAGTGAAGTGTGTGTGTGTGTGTGTGCGTGTGTGTGTGCGCGTGTGTGTGTGTGTGCGCGCGCGTTTGTGTGTATGTGTGTGTGCGCGCGTGCGTTTGTGCGTGCGTGCGTATGTGTGTATTTCAGTGAGAGGGAGAAAGAGAGACAGATACATACACACACAGAGAGAGAAAGAGAGGTCCATATCATATCGCATTTTGCCTTGCCTTGACAAAAAAGCGTTTACGTTGTTATTCCTTTGGAGGGAGACGTTAGTAAAACCCAGCAGCTTGCAGAGTTTGTTTAGACTACTTTTTTTTTTGCATCTTAAGTTTCATTAGGGTATGAGGGCGAATTGTTGTAAAGAGTATATATGGGACCAAAGTGATTTACAACTATTTCCATACCGATTTATGGTCAAGAAAAGCCATGTTGGTCATTTAGCCTAAATCTCGAATAATTTAGAACGTGTTCTACCCCACAATGATGATAGGCCTACACTGTGTGAAGCTACAATGACACATTATGCCATCAGAGAACGAAGGGCCTTTTACAAGTTCACTGAACACGAGCACAATCAATAACAACTTCGCATGCTATTAGAAGGCCGTAACTTCATGACCTCTTGGTGTTTTTTTTTTAGAGTTGAGTTGTTTGGCAATATCCAAACATTGCTGAGACTGGGAGGGGGCTTGGTTCAGAGTAGTGGAGTTAAAACTGTACCACTTCCTTCATCTGAAAATATGTTCTTTCAAATCCTTCTCCCATTAAATAAATAAAAGAGCAATAAATCTCGCGGTGTTGTAACAGATTGAGCAAGGATTCGACCAAAATGCAGCGTTGGAATAGGACATAATGAATTTATTTAACAAGACAAAAAACGAACTAACTTGAATAACTAACAAAATAACAAAACGGAGTAGATAGACCTGGACATGCGAACTTACATAAAACGAAGAACTCACGAACAGGAAAAATGACTACACAAAAGAACGAACTGACAAACAAACCGAAACAGTCCCGTGTGGCACGACAAACACAGACACAGGAGACAACCACCCACAACAATCAATGTGAAAACACCTACCTTAATATGGCTCTCAATCAGAGGAAATGAAAACCACCTGCCTCTAATTGAGAACCATATCAGGTCACCCTTTACCAACATAGAAACACATAACATAGACTGCCCACCCAAACTCACGCCCTGACCGACTAACACATACAAAATAACAGAAAACCGGTCAGGAACGTGACAGGTGTCTAAAGAGCAGAGGGACATAATCCAAGCAATGAAATAGTTTAAGAAATTAATTGTAGTTACCGAAAGCAAGAGTACTTTCAAAATACATTTAAAGTTCATTTTTTTACTGTGGGGATAATTTAAATAATATTATTTTAATTACATTACACTAATCCAACCATGCATATTAAATAGATAACTTCGATTTGCATTAGCGCAAAAGTAAGGAATTTTTAACAGTGCAATCCTTATTCACAATTTGAAACAAATTAATAGTCAATGGACTGCAACTTATTAAACTGTTTTATAACATCAGATAAAATAAATTAGTACAGTTAACATGTGATTTACATATAACTTGTTAACATGTGCTTTACATAGACCTTTAAGCATATAGTTAGTTATTGTATCCTGAAACTGTTATCATATCCAAGTGTGACTGTTACTGCTGCGTTTTAGTTTTGGGTTCAATCAGATCGCCCATGTTCACCATTTATAATTAGCAAAACAACTCAAGAAAACGATTATGGGCCTTGGCCAGCATGTTGTTGAGATTTTTTTAAATATAGACTACAAACCACACAATGTCCATTTTGACCCGCTGCCAAACAGTCAATTATTAGGAATAATTACGCCTTTAAAGGTTAGTAAATAAGCAAGCAAGCCTATATATTCCAGTTGTACCCAAAATCAGTTTGGAACCTATTCTATATGCACTAGGCCTACATGGCATGCTATCCCAAATAGACTTGCATTACTTAACAGCAGTCAGGGCGAGTCGACTGCTCACTGTTCACGTCTGCACTAATATCTATCGGGAGTTTCTTTCGCCTGCCTCATCAGAGGTGGGGAGAAGAGGCAGCTTCAGAAACGAGCCCATAAAGAGTGAATTTGGGAGTAAATTGTAGAGCTGCCGCCAGCCACGGGCAGTAATTGATTGGTAAGGTCAGAGCTCCCGGTGTCAAATGGCCTGCTCGGTCTCGGTGCACTCTTTCTCTCCTCTCCTTGCTGCTTTGCTTTGGTAAATATTCTGCGCTCGGTCCTGAAGGGTTCAGACTTGTTTTATTAGCCGTCCCAGGTCACTTTATTTCGTAGTTATTTACCAACACATGTCCTCAGCGAAATCCTGTCAGTTCTGCAGGATTGTGGTTTCAAATTCACAGATATGAAAATATGATATAATCCCCACATACCACCACAATTCTGTGGCCTATATATAATGTATCGGGTAAAGTACGCAAAGTAGCCTATTGTTATCATGTTATTGCAATATTATTAACATTAGTAGTAGGCATAATAGTAGCCTATTAGTAGGCTAATCGTTTTTGTTTTTGTTCATATTATGTTTTTAAATCTATCAAACCCACTATTACACTTTTAGGCCTATAAGCTACTGCAACACTACAAGAACAGGAGACATAGAGCTTCTGCACTAACGTCAATCGGTGTGCATTCCATATCTGACATTGTATGATTTTTCAGACAGTAGCCTAGACTTTCATTCTATAAATATCAATATCAATCCTGCCACAATAGCTTTCAAACATTCATAGACACCATTCTTACTAACTATTATCATATCCAATAACATAAATTTGCAACGCGCATTAGGTGATACAACTGGACACCGCACTAGCACTATGTGATGTGAGTGCCTGCCTTTTAGCCTATATAACGTTGCATTTGCAGGTGTGTTTTTCTCCGGTTGCCTACTGGCTGCCCACTCACTATCCATCCCGCTGCAGTTTCCCCGGTATCAGTAACACAAGGCATTGATTTTACGGTAAAGTCACTTTGTAAAAAGAGTGAGTAACTGTGGGCCGCGCTATCACTGTATTACACGGGTATGGTCCACATAACAAGATGAACATTGATTCAGCATTACGGATGATCGATAATGAAATAAGTAACTTCAGGGCCGAATTAAAATGCAAGCTAGTCTTCATGCTGCCAGGCCAAGTCAGGAGTGACAGCGGGAGGAAAGTAAAGAGAGAGAGAGAGAGAGAGAGAGAGAGAGAGAGAGAGAGAGAGAGAGAGAGAGAGAGAGAGAGAGAGAGAGAGAGAGAGAGAGAGAGAGCGAGAGAGAGAGAGAGAGAGAGAGAGAGAGAGAGAGAGAGAGAGAGAGAGAGAGAGAGAGAGAGAGAGAGAGAGAGAGAGAGAGAGAGAGAGAGAGAGAGAGAGAGAGAGAGAGAGAGAGGACAGAGTGGGAGGGGCTAAAGAGAGCTAGATCCTTATCAGGAAGGACCCTCTGGTACATAGGAGGATGCTCAATCAATTTAGGGATTATTCTCACTGAATAGAGTAATGCTTGTCATGATTGTCATATGGGGTATTTGTATGTATATCTATAATCTGTCCTTCTTTTGAGTAAGGTTTATGATGGATTAAAATGTATGCTTGACACTTGACCCTATAACTTGACCTCATGACCAAAATATAACCCACGTTATTAAATTATAATGACAATGATAATATCTGCTCCACTCATGGACTACACTGTAATACTGTAATAAATACTTACCCTGCTTAATATAGGCCTACATTCTCTTATGCTGAATAACTGTGACAAAGGATGGTCAGGCTGTCTGACCTGCCACTCAGAGAGAAAATAATATGCCAATGTGGTACAGTCACCAGGCTGATTCAAAGTTACATTGCTATATGTATGTTTATGTTTATCTTTACTCTGTCTGTCCCTAATCCAAAGGTAGACTAATTCAGGGTTTTGCCATGTCTACAGCCAAACATTTACTTGAGGTCATTCCTTGGCATATCCTCAGGGTATGCTGAGCCAGGTCCAACACAAACATGCTCCCTCCTCCTCAGCTCCTCAGGGCTAACCTGAAGACAGAGGACCAACTTGAAGACACATGAAAAGGGTCACTCAGCAACAGGTATCCCCTGGAAATATTCCATCAATCCCATTGTTATTTGGTTCCATTTGGTTCCACAGCGAAGTGATGAGGTGGATGAATGAAGTGATGAGGTGACGTCCCTGGATAAAGATCTTCACCTGAGTAGTAGCCTCAAGATGCCTCCAGAATTCTGCCCTAACCTACGTATCCTGAATACGACCCCGGTATGCTATAGTCCAGTCATATCAACATGATCTCTTAAACTCACTGCTATATTTCCAGGCTGGTCATAAACACATTCCATAGTCCCCTCTCTGTGTTCCTATTATGGGACTTCTTCTTAGTCCGTCCATCAGAAGAAACCAGCAGTCAGTGCCCTTTCATGGCCCCTCGACTGGGTGCTGTGGCCAGACTAATATCAGATTGCCCCTGTTAACAGCTCGGGTCTACTGAGCCAGACAAAGCCTCATCTCTTTCCAGCTGTTGTTGCTGGTCTGGGGCTGGAGGCTGGGCTGGAGGAGCAGCAGCTGTACCAACATGGTGGAGAGGACGTCTTCTTGTGCCAGGTGCTCTGGACACTGCAGGAGGTGGCTGGAGGGGGCCTACTACACAGTCTTGAGTGACTGTCTCTTGTAATGAACCTTATAAGGGAAATCTGCAGTTCAAACAATACCAGTGGTCCCCTTGACAATGTTTTGGCAAATAGCTGAGGGATGGGGCTAGAGAAATGTAACCTCTCTCAAATTCATAGACAGAGCTATGGATGCAAGGGCTGACCATCAATGATATCAACATTTTAGTTTTTACCATGTTTTCAGGTTATCAGTGTTTGTTTACAATTTTACTTTGTTTACAAACAAAGTAGTAAAACAAACTTATATTTTGGGTTCTGATGGAGTAAGAAAATTTAACAGAGCTTATGAGGCATTTAGAAGTTATATTGTTCAAGAATCAATAGGTATCATACATTAAAAAAAATTGATGTAGCAATCACAGATTGCCCCATTAAATCATGCTGTCAAACTCACCTACGTTTGCCTGTCACAATCTCTGACATGGAAACATGATGTCACAATCTCTGACATGGAAACATGATGTCACAATCTCTGACATGGAAACATGATGTCACAATCTCTGACATGGAAGCATGAAGAACACATACAATTAGGAGGACACACAAAGTAAGCATTTACATTTCTTTAGCTTACTTTAGTTTTCATTCTTAAACATGTTCACTTACTAGTTATAGTTTTACTCAACAAATGCATGAATGGCAGAGTAAATAGTTTGGAATGACAATTAAAATGGCCCAGCTGTTCTGTTATACTGCTGGATTTGTAGGCCCAGCAGTTCTGTTATGGTGCTGGATCTGTAGGCCCAGCAGTTCTGTTATGGTGCTGTATCTGTAGGCCCAGCAGTTCTGTTATGGTGCTGGATCTGTAGGCCCAGCAGTTCTGTTATGGTGCTGTATCTGTAGGCCCAGCAGTTCTGTTATGGTGCTGGATCTGTAGGCCCAGCAGTTCTGTTATACTGCTGGATCTGTAGGCCCAGCAGTTCTGTTATGGTGCTGGATCTGTAGGCCCAGCAGTTCTGTTATGGTGCTGTATCTGTAGGTCCAGCAGTTCTGTTATGGTGCTGTATCTGTAGGCCCAGCAGTTCTGTTATGGTGCTGTATCTGTAGGACCAGCAGTTCTGTTATACTGCCGGATCTGTAGGCCCAGCAGTTCTGTTATACTGCTGGATCTGTAGGCCCAGCAGTTCTGTTATGGTGCCGGGTCTGTAGGCCCAGCAGTTCTGTTATGGTGCCGGGTCAGTAGGCCGAGCAGTTCTGTTATGGTGCCAGGTCTGTAGGCCCAGCAGTTCTGTTACGGTGCCGGGTCTGTAGGCCCTCACTGTAAGCCTAAGACTAGTAGTTATGTTGTGGTTCTGGGTATATGTAGACCTGTTAGTTCTGTTATGGTTCTGGATCTGTGTAGACCTTTTACAGATGTAGAATCTTAATTTGAGCCAGTTTGCTTCAACAGGAAAATAATCCTGAAGCAATAGGAAATGTGAATTATTATGTGGATTATAATTAATGGACATCTTTGTAGGGGTTGATACATTTGTTCGTTAGGGCAAATCAAGTCTGGAATTTCAAAGTCAAATGACAAACTTCAGAAGCCTTTTAATACTCAAATACACTACAAGTTTGCATCCCCTGCTGTGCAGAAAAATGCTCAGCAACAAAAGAGTGATCAAATGAAGATCCTACATCTGAAGTTATGTTATGGTTGTGGGGCTGTGTAGACCTATTAGTTATGCTATGGTTCTGGGTGTGTCTGCAGGCCAAACAGTTCTGTTATGATTATGTAGGCATAGCAGTTGTGCTATGGTAGGCCTAGGTAGTCAATGGAGTCAGTGTTATTGAGTTTCTCAGCATGCTGACAGAGTGAGGTCAGAGAAGACTTTACCACCACCACTTAAACCTCAGCAGGCAGCTTTGAGAAGGATGTACTCACCTAGAATACATTACCTTATTAATGAACAAGATGATACCAAGCAGCGAATGACAAAGTGCGTATGTGTGCGCGTGTGTGTACAACTGTACACACATGATTATCTGAAATACAGAAATAGGCCATGACATTATTATGATGACAACAAAGATGGTAGGCTTATGAATGGAAGCAATAACAGGCTCTTGCTATAAAAAGTGAAATGACAACGTACCACCCAGACTATATTTATATTTTCCATGTAAACAAAGCTAATTGGGCATACCTAACACTGTTTAAATCATAACAAGGAAGCAAAGCATCAGTGGCATTTTATCAGATTGGCCCATTCAGCAGCCCTAGCATAGCCAGCCAGGTTACCCGTGATACAAGTCATTATTCGACGTCCATTCATGTATGAGGATGTTGGGAGATGATGTGGAAACCGTCCACTAGGGGCAACGTTGAGCGTTGTTATCATCTGCCTCTGGTGCCAAAGCTTGCATTTTCGAATCCAGCAAAAAAGGTTGTTTTTGAGATTTTAGTTTTAAGCCTATCCCAAACCTTAACCCTTACCTTAACCATTCAGAGTTAACACCTAACCTTAAGATTTCGGAGTTAACGCCTAAAGTTAACCCTAACCTTAAAAATGAGGGGTTAATCCCTTAATTTAACTTTAAACCCTTTGAAATTTGACATTTGTAATAACTTCGAAATTTGATGCATGGATGACCGTCTAATTCTGAAGTGAGACTGTGAGAGCTAGTTGCAGCACATCATGCTGGTTTTGGCTCAGACACATCACTTTTGTTTGCAGCCAACAGTAATTGTTTTTAGATTTAGATTTTGCAGTTGACTTTTGAAATAGAGCAAATGTTAACACCCCCTCCCTGTGTTTATATGATATGTATGTGTGTGTGTGTGCTTGTGCATATATATATGTGTACTCTACAGAAAGGGACACGTGTGTGTGTGTGTGTGTGTGTGTGTGTGTGTGTGTGTGTGTGTGTGTGTGTGTGTGTGTGTGTGTGTGTGTGTGTGTGTGTGTGTGTGTGTGTGTGTGTGTGTGTGTGTGTGCTCAAACTTGCATGTCTGTTGTTGTACAACAAGCACTGGAGCAAGACTGGGCCCAGCTGTCAGGTCAGCGCAGTCACAACCAATAATGATTACACTCTCCCAGCTCCTTAATACACGCTCCATAACCACTGCACTGAATATGGAGGGAGAAATGCCCCTTTTACAGAACAATACAGCCTCATCACCACCGTCCCCGCCCTTCTCTTATCTGCCTCTGAGGGCCCCCAGACCACTTCACGGCCCCGTGTGAACGGCTGCTAATCTTTGTGTATCTGTCAGATTCTCCCAAATGAGCACCCCGACAGACACTCGCTCCCCTAGCTGTCCCTAGCCTACCAGGGAATTAATCCATCGCCTCTGGTGGTGCTAGATTGTATAGCCCAATCAATACTTATGGGGTTGAGAATTCAAAAGGCAGAAAAAGAGGAGTAACTTGCTCTTTCAATGACAGATTTGATAGTGTCGTTGGCGTAAATCATGGTCAAAATAGCAAAAAAATAAAAAAATAAATAAAGCATGGTCATCATCAGTTCAGAGTTCACTAGTATATGTCATCACAAACCTGCCTGGGCACATTAGCAGCCTTTAAATGAAACAATATGCGCATGGCTCATCGGGATCATTTGAGGGGATTGAAACGTTAAACGGTAGCCATCAGAGTATATATTAGAGAGGCCGTCCAGCCTGTCAAGTCAACCCTGGCTTCCCTTCCCGCAGACCCCTAATGAAATGACTCTTTCTGTCAGTCAGCCCAGTACACAGGATTAGGAACACAGGCAGGAGAGTGTATATTCATGTATATATATATACATTATTATATATCGGAAAAGTGTCTGCATGCTATTCCCCAGGTCCCTTTAAGCCTGCCTGACCGGCAGAGCAGTCAGGCCCCGTGTGGGACAGCAGAAGAGGAAAATCACTTATGCTCTTAGCATCAAACAATAAATCCTCAAGTTATTTGCCACCATGTTTAATTAAATATTTGGAGAAGAAAACCCTGTGATTGATTTGCCTACGCTATTGACCTGCCATCGATTGGGGCCATTTAGTAGACCCAACTGGGATAAGGGTAAATGGTGGCTGAGCCCTCTGAAATATAAATAGTTAAGAAGTACTTGAGAAGAAACAAGAAAATCAACTTTGCATCATGTGGACTACACACATGTTCCTAGCAGTCAGATGGACTTGTCCCATGCCAATTGATCTATGCTTGTGTAAACTGAGTTGGCTTTAAACCATAGAAATAATTTTAGAGCAACAATTGTTTTTGCTATAAAGAATACATTATGTATGTACATATATGGTATAGGGAATGAGCAACGTAATGTATGCGGTCAAGTTGGACCCCTAGTTGCTATAGCCTGGTTTATTTCTTGAAAACATTAAAAGAAAGAAAGACAATGATATGTATAATCCTATTATGGGTTTGTAGAAAAAGAGTGTGGATTAAAAGTCTCCTCTTTGAGATAAAAGCATAGTCATTAGTTTACCCTACCCATGTTACCATACTCACTTTCAGCAAGCGTTCAGTATTTTCACTCAGTCTACATTTTTGTAATACAATGTTACTACACCAACTGGGTCACTGTGTCTCTAACGGCAATACCAGGATGCATTTAGAAGAGGTGGTTTTGATTGTCAAATTATACATTTTAATGGTTAATAATGTTTCATAATGTTTCAAAAAATATACAATTTATTTGAAATATTCGTATTAGTATTATGAATGCAAGCACTGCACCACTGGACTTAAATAAATGGCTAAACCAAAGATACAGTGTAGCCCAAAAAACATCCAAAAAGGTGCCTAAAAATGCTAAGTGTTCCTATTCCTCGAAGAGAGAGAAAAATAGGTGGGGTGGTGGCTAGAGGTGTGTTTCCAGACCCCCCCCCCCTCATCCTACTCTATATCAGAGCCCCAGCATGCTTCACTCTGTGGCTTCAGGGATTCAGATTGCTATCAAGGGTTTATCAGTCTCATCTTGGAGCAGCATTGATCTCCAGCGAGAATCTAATCCCAGACGATGAAGTTCAATAACAACTCCATTACCTGAGAAGGCTCTGATTGGAGAGTTGTAATGCCAAGATTAGTAGGAGCCAGCCTGACCTGCCAACATTGATTTGCACTGAAAAATCACTTGTTCGAAAAGAGAGAGAGAGAGAAAAAATACGTGTTTGCTCAGTAATTGAACAATTTTTATTTTCTCTCCTTTACCTCCTTTTTTCTTCTCTTTCTGTTCTCCTTCGGTCCTCCTCACCCCATCGGCCCCTCTCCATTGATTACTTGCCTGTTTATATTAGAGGTTACTTAGAGCTTGGTCACCTCCTTCTCTTCACCCTCTTCCTCATTTGTGTTTTTTTCTAACTCTCTATTTTGTTTTAGCAACCGACACACAAAGCCCTGCCCTTTTAGCAGGCAAACGGCTGGTCCCTGGGATCGATGGCCCCCGGCCTTCGCTTCTCTCCCTCCCAGCTCCTAGCCAGCTTGCTGAAATAGCCCCCTCTCACACAGCAGCCAGAATGGATGGCTTCACAGCCTGTTAGCCTTAAGTAATAGAAACATTGAGCCCATCCTGGCAGAAGAGACAGCTCATTTAGACCCCCTTTTCTGTCCTTCTCTCTCTCTCTCTCTCTGTGTGTGTGTGTGTGTGTGTTTGTGTGTGTGTGTGTGTGCACGCACAGTGTGCATGTGTGTGTGTTTTCTCCCCGTGCACACACAGATTACCTAGGTTAAATAAATGAAACAGACTGTTTTGCTCAGCCATCACGGGCGGGGCGCTGAAATGGATGAACCCATTTCCCTTAATGCAGACACGAGCGTTACACCGCTTTTCCCCCACACTGGGGTTGCAGGTTAATGACATGCTCATTTCGTTCAGCCATTTGTTTTGTTTTCCTGCAAAGTTCTGATAAGTAGCTAACCAACGAAGCTTGTAATTACAATCTTACAGAAACCGACCCGATCTGTATATAAATCTCACCATCCAATTACAAGATGTAATAATTCTGCACTCAGGCTGGTAATGAGGTCTAATACTGGCGCATGTGATAATCCCCTCTGGATGCTGGCTTGATCAGATGTTGGCTTTGTAATTAGACTGGCAGAAAATCATTATTTCATGTTGAAGTAGAAAATGTTTTTGGTTGGGAGTTCATTTTCTCTCTGCTCTGTGAAGCGGAGACAAGAATTTAATGATTTAATTACAGTTGTTAGCTCTTTGGATGAGACTTAAATTGAGCTGAGATGTTTTTGCACACTGCCACATTGAGAGCTGGGCACATCAAAGCTTTTGACAAGAGTTTAAATGATAGGGCTGCCCGATGCTTTTGATATGGGGAAATTCCTTTTCTTGTTATCCAGTCAATTCTGCTTAAGTGAATTCCTGATTACTGAATAATACTGCAGTAAAAGTTACTGATGGGACTAAACTTCATTATGAGACAAAATCGTTTTTCTATTTTAGATTTTTTTCTCTCTGTTTTGTTCTTGTGAAAACCCCACCAGCAATTATTCACTATGGTTTATGTCTGACATGATGGTTGAGTTGGATGGTTTAAAAGGGGGTCCATCCTCTATTACAGTCAAATCCACTACATGACTATCTTTTGTCCTGCTAGTGCTTGTTGTCAGAGGCTACAGGGGTTGAGCTTGTTGGCCTGTAGCATCTATTGAACACTAACATACAGTATATTCATTCCTCCAGCAATAAATTACGTTGGTAAATGTGCTGTGTGTAATTTAAAGCTAGAATCCTTCGTTGCTACGTTTTTGGACTGATAAATGAATGATATATACCCATTGATTCTTGAAGAATATAACTAATATATGCCGCACAAGCTTAGTTCAACTGTCATACTCCATCAGAACCCCAAATATAAGCTTGTTTTACTGTCATACTCCATCAGAACCCCAAATATAAGCTTGTTTTACTGTCATACTCCATCAGAACCCCAAATATAAGCTTGTTTTACTTCAAATGTTTGTAAACAATGTAAACATAAACAAACATTGTATAGCCTCAAAACATGATTAAACCTGTAATTTTGATATCATGGTCAGTCCTTGCATCTATAGCTCTGTTTATGAATTTGAGAGTGTTTACATTTCTCCAGGCCCATCCCTCAGCTTTTTAACCAAAACAGAGGCAGGGTCACTGCTTTGTTATTATTTCAATTAAGGACTATGTGTGCCTTTTAAAATGTTTTGTCTCCGATTTGTGTCAGTCTATTCAGTTGAAACAAAATGGCAGTGTTCCTACAGGTTAGAGCAACAAAAGCACATATTGACTAAGCCCGTATGATCATGTAAGTACGCCTTCCCTCCTCCCGTTCCTGTTGAAATCAAACAGTGTGGTAACGGTGTGCAGTGGCGTGTGTTGTCTGTTAAGCACTGTGCAATCACCCTCTCATCCAGCGGCTTTGGGTATGTCGTGTCACATCCTATGACAGTCGGATAAGAATATCTCACCCCGGATAAGATGCACGGATTTGAAAAATGTCACTCAACATGACTGATTCCAACCCCTCCACACCCTCCGTCGCCTGTTCCAGGGTTCCTTATTTAACATTTCAAAATTCCCTTTCTTTGCGACGCTCCAGGGAAAAAGGTGGTAGCAGGGAAGAGGACCTCCTTTATGAGGCCTATCAGTCCAGGAGATGGATATGTTTGCTTATTGGACAGTAAAAGGCCAGTCTTCAGGTGACAACTGGCCATGGTTATTCAGGCTTTTATTCATGCATATTTAGAGGATGGTAATGAGTTTTTTTGCATTGTTGCATGAGAATGGCGGGTCCCTGGTGGCTTTGGAGTGGTGACGGTCGGAAGGCAGGCAGGCAGAGCCGGACAGACAGACTGATGGAGTGGAGGATGGAGGAGAGTGCCCGGTGGCCGTGTGTGTGCCCAAACGCCAGACCCCTAGCTCCACGTTAACTGGGCAGAGTGGGCCTGTCCTCCACTGTTTTTGCGTGCGTACACGCGTGCTTTTGACAACCCTGAAGTTCAGCATCACATCCCCCTGCCATCCTCTAGTTCCTGACAATACATCCCAGATCTCAGGGATTGCCTCTGTGTACTCTGGCTGGTTGGACTTAAATGACTTGTTGTATTATTGATGACTTCATATGTGGTTACGTTATCGCTGTCTAGAGATGCAGGAAATGTCATTATCTTGTGATGTGAGGAGCTTTTTGAAGGCAAACTTCAGTCTGATTATCCCTTCCATATTTACTATGCCAGGAAATAATCTAGGTAACACATTTCCACTATTTTCATTGTTGTTAGCTATATGCATAACTAGCGCTATACCTATTGAAAATGGAAAATGGTATTGAATGCATGAAATGTATGAATTTCAAAATATTTTCAGGTTTACCTCTAATCTAATTTAAATTTCCACATGCACTCGCCAATACCTTTGTATTTTATTGCAGTCTTTGGACCACCATGTGCTGTTGGATAAATAACAAAAACAGAGAGGTCAAAGATCATTGTCAATTAGTACCTACCCAGATGAGCAATTACCAGTCACCAGTGGGGATGGAGATTGCACCATTTTTCATCAGCCAGCCTTGCTTTCAGACGCCACTGTGCTTTACATGCATGTCAGAGTCAGAAGCATGCAGCAGTGGGATATTGTAGTAGAGGCTGTTGGAGATGATTAGAGCTGTGTTCTTAGTTGCCATATTAAAGACAAACAGCTGAGGCCTGATTCGGCACATGAATACATATTTGGCTACACATAGTATTTCCATTCAGGGCCCTTTTTCATTGTCATCTTGAAAGGCAATTGTGTGTAAGGTTGTGTGAGAGTGTGATTGCATGTGTGTGTTTCTGTGTGTATCTTAAATGGTAGAGGTTCAAAAGGCCAGCCAAAAGGCTGTCTATTCACTCCCGCCTATCAATGCAGTTGTATGAGATTTATCAATGTATCAGATTTGAACAATGCATCAGACATTCAGACAGCTTTTCCTACCAGTTCTGATTTAGTCATCATTGGCATATTAATTTCATGGTACTTCCGTCCCCACTCTACCTCATATGTCATTCTGATTTGTGCCTCAGTGCTTACATTATAACAGGACCAGCTCCCAGAATGCATTGCAGGAGTGTACATACATACAGTATACAGAAGAGAGTCATATGCAGAGTCAGACATAGCTTTCCTGTTGTGATTTTCTCTTTCTTTTTTTCCTTGGCAGTGTTAGTCGTGTCCCCAGTCAAACCCTGGCTGACGAGTGTACACACACACACACACACACACACACACACACACACACACACACACACACACACACACACACACACACACACACACACACACACACACACACACACACACACACACACACACATATTGAGGGCTGATGGCTGTGGCTGGGACCCGGGACAGACAGTGTAGAGACCAAGGAGATGGGACAGGAGAAAGGCCTTCTAAATCAGCCAGCAATCCAAAGGCCTCCCATAAATCCTCCAAATGGGCTGGGGTGGGGGACGTAAAGCACACCTGCAAGACTTATGTAAGTCTTATTAAACCATAAATTGCTAACACCAGCCCCTTGCTGGAGCTGTTCCCCGCTAGAATAAATCTCAGAGTGCACTTGATGTGATGAGAGAGGGAGAGAGACAGAGAGAGAGAGAGGGAGAGAGACAGATAGAGGGAGAGAGACAGAGAGAGGGAGAGAGACAGAGAGAGAGAGAGGGAGAGAGACAGATAGAGGGAGAAAGACAGAGAGAGAGGGAGAGAGACAGATAGAGGGAGAGAGACAGAGAGAGGGAGAGAGACAGATAGAGGGAGAGAGACAGATAGAGGGAGAAAGACACAGAGAGAGAGAGAGGGAGAGAGACAGATAGAGGGAGAAAGACACAGAGAGAGAGAGGGAGAGAGACAGATAGAGGGAGAAAGACACAGAGAGAGAGAGGGAGAGAGACAGATAGAGGGAGAAAGACAGAGAGAGAGAGAGGGAGAGAGACAGATAGAGGGAGAAAGACAGAGAGAGAGAGAGGGAGAGAGACAGATAGAGGGAGAAAGACAGACAGAGAGAGAGGGAGAGAGACAGATAGAGGGAGAGAGACAGAGAGAGAGAGAGAGGGAGAGAGACAGATAGAGGGAGAAAGACAGACAGAGAGAGTAGGAAAGAAGAAGGAAAAAGGATTGTGAAGGTATGACAGCGTAGTGTAGCAGTTTGATGGTATGCAGACAATAATAGTCTTTGATTGTGGCTAACAGCTTAACACCTTCACCAGCTGCCTGAGGAGAGGGCTGAGGATGGGGGAGAGGAGGGAGAGGAGGGAGATGAGGGAGAGGGAAGACGGGAGGATGAGGACCAGGTCCAAGTCGTTCATGCTCACCAGACTGTTAGTGTATTATATATCACCCTCCTCCTCAATGTCCACCTCCCCTGGCTCTGGCCCCACCCATGCTCCCTCCCCTGGCTCTGGCCCCGCCCCTGGCCCTGCCATCACATTATGTGCCCTAGTAACAGGATTGGAGACTGTGTGTGGTGTGTGTGTGCCTGTGTATAACACTGCCATGTTTGTCAGGGTAAAAGCCTGAGTTCCAGCGCTCCTGTGCCTTGCCTGGTGAGTTCCCGTCCCCACACACCCACACTCTCCTCTCCTCCCTTCTACCTCTGCCTCTGAGGGGCCGGGGCCCCTGAATTAAACATCAAAGCACACAGGAGCGCCCGCATCAACTGCCATAAAACACACACATACACACCGCACAGGGAGGGAGGCGGAGGGAGGATATTCATATGGGAAGAGCAGGTCAGCAGATCGCTCATACACACACTTTCGAAGCAGATTCATTTGTTCACAAAATGGGCGAGGTTGTGAGCGAGGTTACTGATTTCCGCATGCCATCTGTTTTCTCCCAGGCTTTGGCTAGCTTTCTACTGGCAGTCCTGCCACTCCCATATAGTGTCTTTGTTCAGGTAGACTGAGAGGACAGTACACATAGCTTTCTACTGGCAGTCCTGCCACTCCCATATAGTGTCTCTGTTCAGGGAGACTGAGAGGACAGTACACATAGCTTTCTACTGGCAGTCCTGCCACTCCCATATAGTGTCTCTGTTCAGGTAGACTGAGAGGACACTACATTCCAGCAGGTAGAATACAGATACAGTACATGAGACAAAGGTGAACATAGTTTTTTCCTTTTTTACCAAAACTGTGTTTTCATTAATTATACAGGGACTCGTCAGTTAAAATACTTGCAATAACTAGTTCCAATTGTTGAACATGATTGATGCTTGGGCTGCCATGGTGCATGATGGTAGATTTGGTTGTTGGGCCACCATCAGGGTTTTGTGACTCCCACTCTTCCTGGGCTAAAATCACTGTGTATCTCCATGTGGAGGTACGTGGTGTGGGGAAATACAGAACGTCGGAAGATGATGTCAGTTTTCTCGTCACAAATAAACATTTGTCCAAGAAATGACGTGAGACTGTGATATCTGATTGTTCAAACATCCAGCTAATGGTACAGCTGCTGCTGTGTGTTTTTCTCTACCTACCTACACACACACACACACACACACACACACACACACACACACACACACACACACACACACACACACACACACACACACACACACACACACACACACACACACACACACACACACACACACACACACACACACACACTTTCTGTGTCCCTTTCTGTTTGCGCTTGTGGAGGGCACATGTGACTGAGCCAATTAGCAAGAAGACGGTAAACAGCCTTTTTGAGGTGATGAAGCTGAGTTGTTATATTTGAAGTAGAGACTATGCATGCTGCTGTGGCATTAGGGCAGATTGAGGATGTTTGTGCCGTGTGTCTGCGCTCCGCCTATGTGGCGTATACACACATCTTTGGGTTATAAAAGGGCTTTTTGTTACCTTTCTGTGTGTCAGTGTCACAGGCATGTCAGTCTCAGGGTTAGTGCAGAGCAGCAGCTGCAGGGGGGGAGTGCACAATGATCTTCCTGTAGAGTACAGATACCGTCATTTAACTTACTACTGAGGGACTTTTGGGGAGAGATACTGCTGGGGAGAGGGAATGGTGGAGAGAGGTTCTGTTGGGGAGAGATACTGCTGGGGAGAGGGAATGGTGGAGAGAGGTTCTGTTGGGGAGAGATACTACTGGGGAGAGGTTCTGTTGAGAAGAGATACTGCTGGGGAGAGGTACTGCTGGGGAGAGGTACTGCTGGAGAGAGGTACTGCTGGAGATAGGTACTGCTGGGGAGAAATACTGCTGGGCAGAGATACTGCTGGGGAGAGGTACTGCTGGGGAGAGGTACTGCTGGGGAGAGGTACTGCTGGGGAGATATACTGCTGGGGAGAGGAACTGCTGGGGAGATATACTGCTGCGGAGAGGTACTGCTGGGGAGATATACTGCTGGGGAGAGGTACTGCTGGGGAGAGGTACTGCTGGGGAGAGGTACTGCTGGGGAGATATACTGCTGGGGAGAGGTACTGCTGGGGAGATATACTGCTGGGGAGAGATATTGCTGGGGAGATATACTGCTGGGGAGAGGTACTGCTGGGGAGATATACTGCTGGGGAGAGGTATTGCTGGGGAGATGTACTGCTGGGGAGAGGTACGGCTGGGGAGGGGTATTGCTGGGGAGATATACTGCTGGGGAGAGGTCCTGCTGGGGATAGATATTGCTGGGGAGATATACTGCTGGGGAAAGGTACTGCTGTGGAGAGATATTGCTGGGGAGATATACTGCTGGGGAGAGGTATTGCTGGGGAGATATACTGCTGGGGAGAGGTCCTGCTGGGGAGAGGTACTGCTGGGGATAGGTATTGCTGGGGAGATATACTGCTGGGGAGAGGTACTGCTGGAGATAGGTACTGCTGGGGAGAAATACTGCTGGGCAGAGATACTGCTGGGGAGAGGTACTGCTGGGGAGAGGTACTGCTGGGGAGATATACTGCTGGGGAGAGGAACTGCTGGGGAGATATACTGCTGCGGAGAGGTACTGCTGGGGAGATATACTGCTGGGGAGAGGTACTGCTGGGGAGAGGTACTGCTGGGGAGATATACTGCTGGGGAGAGGTACTGCTGGGGAGATATACTGCTGGGCAGAGATACTGCTGGGGAGAGGTACTGCTGGGGAGAGGTACTGCTGGGGAGAGGTACTGCTGGGGAGGTATACTGCTGGGGAGAGGTACTGCTGCGGAGATATACTGCTGGGGAGAGGTACTGCTGGGGAGATATGCTGCTGGGGAGAGGTATTGCTGGGGAGATATACTGCTGGGGAGAGGTACTGCTGGGGAGATATACTGCTGGGGAGATATACTGCTGGGGAAAGGTACTGCTGTGGAGAGATATTGCTGGGGAGAGGTCCTGCTGGGGAGAGATATTGCTGGGGAGATATACTGCTGGGGAGAGGTCCTGCTGGGGATAGATATTGCTGGGGAGATATACTGCTGGGGAAAGGTACTGCTGTGGAGAGATATTGCTGGGGAGATATACTGCTGGGGAGAGATATTGCTGGGGAGATATACTGCTGGGGAGAGGTACTGCTGGGGAGATATACTGCTGGGGAGAGGTATTGCTGGGGAGATGTACTGCTGGGGAGAGGTACGGCTGGGGAGGGGTATTGCTGGGGAGATATACTGCTGGGGAGAGGTCCTGCTGGGGATAGATATTGCTGGGGAGATATACTGCTGGGGAAAGGTACTGCTGTGGAGAGATATTGCTGGGGAGATATACTGCTGGGGAGAGGTATTGCTGGGGAGATATACTGCTGGGGAGAGGTCCTGCTGGGGAGAGGTACTGCTGGGGATAGGTATTGCTGGGGAGATATACTGCTGGGGAGAGGTACTGCTGGGGAGATATTCTGCTGGGGATAGGTATTGCTGGGGAGAGATACTACTGGGTAGAGGTACTGCTGGGGAGATATACTGCTGGGGAGATATACTGCTTGGGAGAGGTACTGCTGGGGAGATATACTGCTGGGGAGATATACTGCTGGGGAGAGGTATTGCTGGGGAGATGTAC
The DNA here is from genome assembly GCF_016432855.1 of Salvelinus namaycush. Classification (NCBI taxonomy): domain Eukaryota; kingdom Metazoa; phylum Chordata; class Actinopteri; order Salmoniformes; family Salmonidae; genus Salvelinus; species Salvelinus namaycush. The sequence goes on from NC_052336.1 coordinate 6,799,053, forward strand.
TGCTGGGGAGAGGTACTGCTGGGGAGAGGTACTGCTGGGGAGGTATACTGCTTTGGAGATATACTGCTGGGGAGAGGTACTGCTGGGGAGATATACTGCTGGGGAGATATACTGCTGAGGAGATATACTGCTGGGGAGATATACTGCTGGGGAGAGATACTGCTGGGGAGAGGTACTGCTGGGGAGATATACTGCTGGAGAGAGGAACTGCTGGGGAGATATACTGCTGGAGAGAGGAACTGCTGGGGAGATATACTGCTGGGGAGAGGTACTGCTGGGGAGATATACTGCTGGGGAGACGTACTGCTGGGGAGAGGTACTGCTGGGGAGAGGTACTGCTGGGGAGAGGTACTGCTGGGCAGAGATACTGCTGGGGAGAGGTACTGCTGGGGAGAGGTACTGCTGGGGAGAGGTACTGCTGGGGAGAGGTACTGCTGGGGAGAGGTCCTGCTGGGGAGATATTCTGCTGGGGATAGGTATTGCTGGGGAGATATACTGCTTGGGAGAGGTACTGCTGTGGAGATATACTGCTGGGGAGAGGTATTGCTGGGGAGAGGTATTGCTGGGGAGATATACTGCTGGGGAGAGGTACTGCTGGGGAGATGTACTGCTGGGGAGAGGTACTGCTGGGGAGGTATACTGCTTTGGAGATATACTGCTGGGGAGAGGTACTGCTGAGGAGATATACTGCTGGGGAGATATACTGCTGGGGAGAGATACTGCTGGGGAGAGGTACTGCTGGGGAGATATACTGCTGGAGAGAGGAACTGCTGGGGAGATATACTGCTGGGGAGAGGTACTGCTGGGGAGATATACTGCTGGGGAGAGGTACTGCTGGGGAGAGGTACTGCTGGTTAGATATATTGCTGCGGAGAGGTACTGCTGGGGAGATATACTGCTGGGCAGAGATACTGCTGGGGAGAGGTACTGCTGGGGAGAGGTACTGCTGGGGAGAGGTACTGCTGGGGAGAGGTACTGCTGGGGAGAGGTACTGCTGGGGATATATACTGCTGGGGAGATATACTGCTGGGGAGAGGTACTGCTGGGCAGATATGCTGCTGGGGAGAGGTACTGCTGGGGAGATATACTGCTGGGGAGAGGTACTGCTGGGGAGATGTACTGCTGGGGAGAGGTACTGCTGGGGAGATGTACTGCTGGGGAGAGGTACTGCTGGGGAGAGGTACTGCTGGGGAGAGGTACTGCTGTGGAGAGATATTGCTGGGGAGATATACTGCTGGGGAAAGGTACTGCTGTGGAGAGATATTGCTGGGGAGATATACTGCTGGGGAGAGGTATTGCTGGGGAGATGTACTGCTGGGGAGAGGTACGGCTGGGGAGGGGTATTGCTGGGGAGATATACTGCTGGGGAGAGGTACTGCTGGGGAGAGGTACTGCTGGGGAGATATACTGGTGAGGAGATATACTGCTGGGGAGATATACTGCTTGGGAGAGATACTACTGGGTAGAGGTACTGCTGGGGAGATATACTGCTGGGGAGATATACTGCTGGGGAGAGGTACTGCTGGGGAGATATACTGCTGGGGAGATATACTGCTGGGGAGAGGTACTGCTGGGGAGAGGTACTGATAGGGAGATATACTGCTGGGGAGAGGTACTGCTGGGGAGATATACTGCTGGGTAGAGGTACTGTTTGGGAGAGGTGATGAAAATAGCCCAGAAAATATTGATGTATTTTGTGCATTCTAATTAGTTGGGAATATCGACAGGAGCATGCTGTCTTGTAATTGGTTAAGATTTTCTACACTAACTATGGCTCTTAACGTATTCATAATAAATACTGTCTATCTATAGTCGTTGAATGAGATAATCACAAGATAATAATGAGATAGTGATTCAGTCTAGCAGATGGACGGAGGTGAGATGAAGAGGTGCATCCTCTTTGGGTCCTCATTCTTCAATTAAACTCACTTAGTCTGTGTATAAAGGTCTCATTCATTCCAGTGACACCCAGACTTCCCAACACACTCCTCTACACAGTGCAGAAATGTAGAGGTGCTCATACATCTCTATTTCACTGTGATATTTCTCTATGTCGAGAGGCAAAATCATCTCCTAATGTGTGTTAGAAGCAGAAACAATGGACAGCCGTCATGTGTGGTGGTGGTGGTGTGGTTCTCTGATGGGGAGATCACTCTTGTTTTTATCCAATCTCTGTTTAGAGATAATCACTGGTTGTCCCAAACACCTGCGCTTCGATTGTCCTGACCTGCCGCCCAAATGAGCGCAATTAATGACAATTACCCCCTAGGTGTCAACACAGAGACATTAACGAATAGGAAACTAGGGATGCGTCCCAAATGGTACCCTATTCCCTATATAATGAACCACTTTTGACTAGAGCCCTTTCCAAAGTTGTGCACTATATAGGGAATAGGGTGCCATTGGGACGCAGGCCGAGCCATCAGGAGAGACCAGGCGTTTGTCCTCCAAGTAAATATGTAATGATTACTTCTGTAAAGCAGCATGGTTGGAGTAGGTTGGTGAGGCGAGGCTCACTACCAGGGCAATCTATTTGTGTTTGCCTCAGCTCAATGGTGGCTGGTTAAGCAGGCTGGACAAAGCAGAAAGGATGGACTTGAGTCTCTGGTGCAGCCAGGCTAGGTGGAGGGGAGCAGTAACTAGACCAGAGGTGTGTGTATGGGATTTCTCATCACATGATGATCAGAGTGGACGCAATGGTCCAGAAATAGTTTCCACACCGGTGTCTGGTTGTATAGGGAATGTTGTTGTCATTGTAATTCACCTTGACTCTTCTTCTAGTATCAAATCAAATCAAATGTTGTTGGTCACATGCACCGAATACAATAGGTGTAGACTTTACAGTGAAATGCTTACTTATTCCCAACATTGCAGAGTTCAAAAAGTAAGACAAATTTTTGCTAAATATAAAGGAAATAGTAACACAATAAAAACAATGACAAGGCTATATATGAGGAGTACCAGTACTGAGTTAATGTGCAGGGGTACAAAGTAATTAAGGTAATTGAGTACCGAGTTAATGTGCAGGGGTACAAAGTAATTAAGGTAATTGAGTACTGAGTTAATGTGCAGGGGTACAAAGTAATTAAGGTAATTGAGTACTGAGTTAATGTGCAGGGGTACAAAGTAATTAAGGTAATTGAGTACTGAGTCAATGTGCAGGGGTACGAGGTAGTTGACGTAATTGAGTACTGAGTCAATGTGCAGGGGTACGAGGTAGTTGAGGTAATTGAGTACTGAGTCAATGTGCAGGGGTACGAGGTAGTTGAGGTAATTGAGTACTGAGTCAATGTGCAGGGGTAGGAGGTAGTTGAGGTAATTGAGGTAATACAAGTATTGAAGTAATAGTATGCACTATATTTCAATAGCTATGCAGCTCCATGGTTGAACTATTTTCTATATAGGATTTATAATTGTTTAGTCCTTTGTGGGTCATGTATGGAAAGGTGTTTACAAATAGTTTACAAATTGCTTCATATTCTTACACATGGATGTCAATATCACTCAATCCATAATTCATTCTGCATAGTAATGTTTATTTGACTGCATGGTGGCAGTACTTGGCAGTTGGAAGTGGCCCTGTATGTAAATAGTGTTGTCTGTAAGGGCAGTGTAGGGCCTGGTTCTGAGCCTGTTTCCCACGTGGGAGAACTGAGGTGCAGAAGTCAACTCTAACCCCCTTTTTCCTTTTGTGGGCTTAGCCCCCGTTCCCTCTCCATTCCCTCTCACCTAGCATTAGCATAAATGCATTAAAATGTGAATAGGAATTAATTTGGACTTTCCCCTCCATAGGAATTAATGGAAGTTTGTACAGCGTCTCTTCTCTCTCAGACGTCGACAGCGACGGCTCGGTGGCGGGCTCACTCTCTCCTCAACAGTCCATAAATATTAATATTAATACGCCATCACATTTAAAGGTAGCGCTTGGGTAAAGCGTATACAGAATATTATTAGAGATCATGATACGCTTCTCATGAGAAGAACACTTGATGGAGTGCTATTGCCTTGCCGTTGTGATCTGTAAAATCCAATCTACAAACAGGCACAAAAATAAGTTATTTTCAGAAAGACTTGGAGATTAGACTGGGTGAATGGTGTCTGTCTAAAGCCATTAGCCTGGTTGGGATTTACACTGCACAGACTTGAGAGAAGGCAGGCAGGCAGTCAGGCAGTCAGGCAGGCAGGCAGGCAGAGACCTTCTTCCTCTTCCTTTGTGCATCCCAAATGACACCCTATTCCCTATATAGTACACTACTTTTGACCAGGGCCCATAGGGAATAGGGTTCCATTTGGGATGCAACCTCTACCAGAGTTGGTCCACACGGCTGTATCTACATTATACAGCCCAGCAGATAATCACAGCAGATAACTATTATCATCGTCTCAACGCATCACTTCAGTCTAGTCAGTCACAGAATAAAACGTTTTCAGACTTTTCATAGAAAAATCACCATATTCAGATTCTTTCTCAAGGACTGTAGGTCCCTGCCTGTTGTGTTTGGGCCATTGGATGCCATCAAGCATACTGGGGTGCTCAGATGACAACAACAAGTTTAGTTATTCATTCAGTGCTTCATTTTTAATGCCAGTCTTTCTTTGTGTCACATGGTTTACCAATGTGTGGTCTGTGGTTGTTGTTTTGATGGCCTTTCTACTCTAGCCTGATTGCTGCATCACTGTGTGAACAGGCTTTATTGTTTTGGTCAGAACTCAGTAGAGCATCAGAGTTGTCTACAGAGCAAGGAAGGTGTCTGTCAATATATTCCGCAGGCTGGGGGGCCCCCTCCACCAAATTATTAGGAAAAATATAAGCACCCAACAAATTATTATTATTATTAGACATGCACGCACGCACGCACGCACGCACGCACGCACGCACGCACGCACGCACGCACGCACACACACACACACACACACACACACACACACACACACACACACACACACACACACACACACACACACACACACACACACACACACACACACACACACACACTCAGCCTGCCTGAGGAGTGCTGATCCAGACAGGTCAGAGTGATCAAGGTGAGACATTGTGCTGTTGAGCCCAGTCAGGGAAGTACATTGAAGAGGGAGGCCTGTATAGGTGTGGGTGAGCTGAACGCTGCAGGCAGCCACCCTCTGTGGTTCAGTCAACACTACCACCTTTAATCTTTGGTACTGCAATCTTTTACTCCACTTGCATTAGTCAATAGACTTTGACTTTGTTCTGGGAGAGAATGCGGGTGTGAGGCTGGAGATGTATGATGTAAAAGAAGAAAAGAAAAGTAACAACAGAATACACAAATCAATTACTGGGGCAAAGACGCTATGGACAGCTTGACGGTATGTCAATATTGTTCACATGCTGAGCGATAATAGGCCCAAGCATGTTTTTATGCCAAGTATTGTGATTCAGATATATCTCCATTGACAGAAATATAATAGCCTACAGGGAAGGACTGGATTTTGAAATAAAATGACCACAATGCATTTTGACATTTTCATCAGTCAATGCACAATACTGGCTACTTGAAAAAGAAAAAAGACCTCTGTGCCCTAAGATATGTTAATTCCATGCTTATATAATATCATTTACATCTATATTTAATCATCTGCATTGCAACATGGCTCAAGATAACAAAACAGCAGCATTTAGTATGCCGCAATGGAAGTGCCCATTATAGTGCAGCATCTGCTTGTGTGGTTTTGTGCTGCATTGGTGGCCATCTTGTTTTTCCAGTCATTCAGAGCTGAGCTGAGGTTATGTTTGTGCATCGGGTCTCTCCTGTAGCGGGTTCATCCGGGTCGCCCAGCTCCCCTCTGTGAGCCCTCATCACCAGGCCAGCCAATGACTCTCTCTGCCACTCGCCCGCTCTGCCCGCCAATCGCTTACTCTTCTCCGCTCCTTCACAATCCCTATAAACTCTCATAATTGCCGCATTAAACTTTAGTTTATTATTTTTCTCCAGGTGCAGGTGTGCGGATGATATGAGCCCCAGGTTGCATTTACATACAAATTGAAGGTTTTTATTAATCAGGCGGGCAACAGGAATCAAACGGCAACACTCCATCAGCCCTTTAAATACATTTGGTGACATTTTTACCGAGCATTAGCATGATAGGGCAAGCGGAGTATAATGTACCAATGATTGCTTTTCCATTGAAAGCACAAACGGTTTCATTTTTCCTGTCATCTCAAATAAGTGTTAAAGAGGGTTTGGAGGCTATTGTGCGAGCGCCGTATGCTGGGGACTTGGGACCGCTGATGGCCATATTAAATAACCATTAGCGTCTGAGTTTAGATCATTGTGGCATCCGCCTCCCTCCTCTCTGAATTTATACTGGGATTTCAAATGAAGGCAAGCTGTGCCCTGCTCTTTCATAAAGTGCTCCAACCCTCTCCATTTTTCCTCAAACAAAATGCATTACAACGGTAATTTTGTGACTGTTAAGATAACTAGCGTTAACAAGCACTTAATTAAATTGTACAATAAATAGCCGTCTGCAGCCTTATCTCTCCTCCAGAGCGGCGGCGGTAGGAGGCTCCAATGCTCAGACCGGCTGTTCCCCAGCTCGTTTGCAGATTAATTGCTTTTCTGTCTGGCGAAAGCTGCCTCTTCTGCAGCCAGATTGTAAATAGCCAGATAGGGAGTTTATCAATCAGGAGCTCTACCTCACTGATCTCCTCATCCACACACTGCCTGCCTGCATATCTGTCTGCATAGGCCTCTCTCTCATCACACACAGAAACACAACACAGGCTGCCATTACCACAGAACAGTGATTAGTAGAGGGCTGTGTTTTGTTTGTGTGTTCCTGCATTTGTGTATAAGCTTATTTATGTGTTTTCTTTACATGTTTGTCTATGGAAGTACCTAACAGAAGGATTGTGTGTACATTCCTGAATGTTTTCATAACCTGTATTCGGCACTGCATTTATGTCCTGTCTGTATATGTAGGCCTACGTATTTATACATTTTTATGGGTTGGACATTTGTATTTCATTTAAGTGTGTACTGGGTATGTACAAATGGGCCTAGAGTGTATCACAGGGGTTAATCAAACACAAGCTGAACGTAAACCCAGCCGGGGCTCTGTGAGACATGAGAGAAGTGACTGGTAGTATTTACTGTAATAAAAGTTAACAGCGGTCAGTCAAACCCCTCAGGATCACATTACTCCTCAGACATGTGGCTGCATAGAGCTACCTACCTCCTCCTAGTGTGCGTCCCAAATGGCACCCTATTCCTTTTATAGTGCACTACTTTTGACCAGGGCCCATTGGGCTGGAGTCAAAAGTAGTTCACTATGTAGGGAAAAGGGTGCTATTTGGAATGCAAGCGTTCTTCTAGCTGCTTTATGGACTTTGTCCTCAGAGAGCAACCTGTGTGAAGTTGAACTCATTGTTTTCAAAAGGGAGAAAAGAAAACACGTAAAAGCAAACTTCCCTGGATCAGCTGCCCCCTGAAGCTGTCCTTTGCCTGTGTCCCACCCTTAACCCTTCAGGTGATAAATCTGCCCTGAGTTACTGTGTGTGTGTGTGATTGTGTGTGGGGGGGGGGGGGTCTGGGGGAAGACCCCCATGCAGGACGACCCCTGTCTGTACCACACAACATATCCTGTTGGTGTCGTTAACACAGTCATATTTCATGTCATGACAACACATGTTCACCTACATTTTATAGTGATTTAGTGAACATTTATATACTATCTACTTTTTATTAGATGTCGATGCAACATTGATGTACTGGATGTACTGCAATTACATAAGCTGTTAGTGTATCTGTCTCAGGATTGTAATAGTTAGTTAACTTTTTATGGCTGCAGGGGCAGTATTGAGTAGCTCTGATTAAAGGTGCCCATTTCAAACGGCCTCGTACTCAATTCTTGCTCGTACAATATGCATATTATTGTTATTATTGGATAGAAAACACTCTCTAGTTTCTATAGCCGTTTGAATTATGTCTCTGAGTGGAACAGAACTCATTCTACAGCACTTTTCCTGACAGGGAGTGAGATTTCAGAAATCTTGGCCTCTGGTCCCAGGTCAGTTTTAAAGTCCCTGTAAATGCTATGAGGATACAAACACTGCCCACGCCTTCCTCTAGATGTCAGTAAGTGGTGACAATTTGAATGGAGTCGATTGCACAATCAGGGCCTGTATAAAAGGCCAAAGACCGGATGTACCGTTCTTTTGCTCCCTGCGCCTGACGCACGATGGACGTCGGACCTGCTCTCTTTCCAAGCTGTTGTTTAGCCAGTAATATATCGCCGGTCATGTTTTTACTCGTTATAGGTGTTAAAAACATCATAAGGTAGTTAATTTAAACCGTTTTATAGCAATTTATATCCGTTTAGTGCGATTTTGAGGCATTGCTTTGTGATGCATTTTGAAGCGCCGGGCACGTTTCGGGGTCCCGGTCGAACGTTAGTGGGCATTTCGACGGACAAGAGGACATCTTTCGACCAAAAGAAGATTAGACCCAAGAAAGGATACATTGCCCAAGATTCTGATGGAAGATCACCTCATAGTAAGAAATATTTAAGATGATAAATCGTTGTTCTGTCGAAAAATGTTAAACGCATATTCCGCCATTTTTTTTGGTATAGCTTCGCTTGGCGAACCCTGTATTGCACAGTAAGGATAATTTTAGAAATGTAATTCAGCGATTGCATTAAGAACTAATTTGTCTTTCGATAGCTGTCCAACTTATATTTTTTTAGTCAAGTTTATGAATAGTTATTCATGAGACAAGATCACTGTGAAAGATGGCGCCCGACATTTTCAGGCTAGTTTTGCTAGTATTGTCATTGTATAACCACGGTTTTTTGTGGCTAAATATGCACATTTTCGAACAAACTCTATATGTATGTTGTAATATGATGTTACAGGAGTGTCATCGGAAGAATTCTGAGAAGGTTAGTGAAAAAATTAATATATTTTGGCGATGATTACGTTATCGCTCTCTTTGGCTTGAATCAATGCTCGGGTAACGTTTGCACATGTGGTATGCTAATATAACGATTTATTGTGTTTTCGCTGTAAAACACTTAGAAAATCTGAAATGTTGTCTGAATTCACAAGATCTGTGTCTTTCCATTGCTATGCGCTGTCTATTTTTAAGAAATGTTTTATGATGAGTAAATTGGTAATACACGTTGCTCTCTGTAGTAATTCTAGTCGCTTTGGTGAGATTTGTGATGGTGGCTGCAATGGCAAACTATGATTTATACCTGAAATATGCACATTTTTCTAACAAAACCTATGCTATACAATAAATATGTTATCAGACTATCATCTGATGAAGTTTTTTCTTGGTTAGTGGCTATTTCTATCTTTATTCGGTCGAATTGGTGATAGCACCTGATGGAGTAAGAAACTGATGGAGTTAGAAAAGTGGTGTCTTTTGCTAACGTGGTTAGCTAATAGATTTACATATTTTGTCTTCCCTGTAAAACATTTTAAAAATCGGACATGTTGGCTTGATTCACAAGATGTGTACCTTTCATATGCTGTATTGGACTTGTTAATGTGTGAAAGTTAAATATTTAAAAAAAATATATTTTTGAATTTCGCGCCCTGCACTTTGAGCTGGATGTTGTCATAGGTGTACCGACCTCGGGCTTGCAGCCATAAGAGGTTTAACTTAGTTATTTTCCTTTATAGGTTCTAGGATCCTGGGCCACACCAACACAGACAGAGTCAGAGGTAAGTACAAAATATACGCTATTCACTCTGTGACATATCTGCAGTAAGTTCTAGAAAGCTGAAATCAATCCTTTCAAAAAGAGTCACAGTGTGCTCCATGCTAGAGAACTTGACTCTGTAAAATAAACATTAATTTGCCAGGCAGATTTAAACAAACATATTCTTGCTCTTGTCACATAGATTTCCAATGACACTGCCACAGTCACTTTGTTTCCACCACTTTGTTTTAGTGTTGAATGACTATGGGAAATTGAAAATTATATTTGTGGAGCTGCTGTGTATGTGTATGAGTGGCCCCAAGGCCCATGAGGGCCCCTCAGTTCAGTAGCTGCAGCCTTTACACTGTGAGAAAGGGGTGTCAGATTCGTTAGTGGCTAGCCTAATGCTATAGCTGTTGGCTAATGCTAGTGGCTAGCCTAATGCTATAGCTGTTGGGTAATGCTATCGGCTAGCCTAATGCTGTAGCTGTTGGCTAATGCTAGTGGCTAGGCTAATGGTAAGTCTAAAGCTAAGGCTAGGGCTAAAGCTAAGGGCTAACCTCCAGGGGTACCCTCCTGGGTCAATGGGTGAACAGGACAGACCTGGTGGTCTATGGGGCCTGTGGACTGTCTGGCAGGGAGATCAGAGAGGAGCACCATCCTCCAGAAATGCTACAGTTATCAGACTCACTTTGTCTGGAATGATTTATAATGTGGGAACATGACAAATGTTGTTGTAAGTGAGCCAGCGAGGCGGTTGGCTGGGGAGGCTGGGGGAGGGAGGTCAAGGATGGCTCTTCCAGGCCTGGAAGCTTCACAGAGGGGGGAGAATAACAGAGGGACAGCCCTGGGAGCCCTGATCAGAGGGAGTGGGAGTCCTACAGGACCCGCCTGTCGTAAATCAGCAGCCCTACAGGACCCCAGACACCCTGCCATCGGCCCCCAGCACACGCTCCTCTCCTCCTCTCTTCCACATTCTCCTAGCGTCCACAGGGAGTTGTGCTCTGGGTCATGTTCAGTGGGTGGAAAACACAGTGAAACTGGGACAGAGATTTTTGCTATCTGTTGCAAAACGTTTTGCCCTACTGAATACAAACCTGCTCTTTGGAATATTGTTTTTCGGGTAGTTTCTCTCTGTTGATATCTTCTTTCCAGATAGATGGCCCTGTATCTGTTCTCTCAGTGAATGACTAGCTATGATACTGTTGCCTCTGATTATTTTCAGAGACAATAAAGCTCAACTCATCCTTTCTCATCGTTACCCTGTGTTGTGACAGTAAGAACGGATAGAATCAATACCAATATCAATAGCAGCTAAGTGGGTCAACAAGGAAAGAGAACTCATATTTTAAGGCGCTCAGGGAGGACTGGAGATTCTGGAAATAGATTAAAATGGAAAACAAAAGAACATTGAAGCAGTTATAACAAAAAGTTATTTTCTACTCTGTTATCGTCCCAAGAAGAGGAAATTAAGTTGTGAATGGCTCTTATGAAAGTCATTGCTTACACACACACACACACACACACACACACACACACACACACACACACACACACACACACACACACACACACACACACACACACACACACACACACACACACACACACACACACACACACACACACACACACACACACACACACACACACACACACCTCCCCTGTCCGCCTGCTTCCTGCATTGGTGTATGATTTGTGCGTTCATGTTCCTGTATACCCCGGCATCCACCGACAGTAATTCAACAGAGTATATTTTCCATAAATAATTTGCTGCTCATTGATTTCCAATGCAGGGGAGAAATATGCTGGTCCTTACCTCTGGGGGCTGGGGATGTATCAGGTGCTCAGTTTGCGGTGAAAGTTGTGACAGGTAGGGAACCATATCTCGCGATCACATGTCCCGGCCCTTATTTATGGCTGTTCAGGGGCCCACTCATCAGAGCCACAGGTGTCATTAAGGAACAGCCAGAAGGTAGCACAGGGAACTGGAGACCATTCAGAGGCCATGGAGCTCACTGTTGGCCCTCAGCTTCCAGCCCCCAGCCTGAACCTGCCCTGGCCCTGCTTCACTCAGTCCTTAGACCTAACCCCCCCCATGTGTGGCTCTTGGATACAGGGACAATAATGTCCACTAGATAAGTTCTAGAGGTCAAATGTCAGTGATTAGAGGTTAGAATCAGTGGCTCTTTGCCTATTTTTCACCCTCCACTTCCTGTGGAGTAATCAGTCTGTGGATTGGGGTTTTGGGGTGTTTGTTGGCACCTCAGAGGAGAAGAGCAGGACTTGATGAGTCCTAATTGGCCTGTCCCTCGTCAGGACTCATTAGCTGCTCTTTTAACGCTATCTGATGGTGTGACTTTATCACACTTAGACCTGGTTAATGCTGTGTGTGTGTTGTTGAATGGAAGTGTTATCTGTACTCACCCGAGGTGTGGCGGTGGTTCCCTGATCAATAGGGATAAAGCCCACTGGAGAGGGGATCACTCTCACACCATTCATAATGCTCTTCTGTTCTTCATTCACACTTCACAAACACAAACGACCTTACTCACTCATCTTATTCTCACCTGTTTTAAACACAGTCGACTATTAGTCTGACCAGTGTACTAATAATATTGAATTAGGCAGATTATAAGAAAAGGTCTCCACTTGACAACACTCCAAGACCCCTCACTACGAGGACCTCAGTATAAAGACTGTAAGGGTATTGACATATTGTTAGCACCATTAGCATGTGGGCAGACACTGGTTACGTCCCAAATGACACCCTATTCCCTATATAGTGCACTACTTTCTGGTCAAAAGTAGTGCACTATATAGGGAATAGAATGATATTTGGGACACAACAATTGACACTGATACCATTCCCATAATGCATTGCCATCCCTGTTCCGTGGCATCTGAGTGACAGACGTTGAGACGCCTCCGGCACGGCAGTGAGAATTGGTGAGGACGTGGCAGGGATCCGTGGAATTTGCCTCTGACGCTCGCTGACGGCTCTCGGAGGGCTAGGGTGTCACTCCACTGATGAAACTTCCACTAAGAGCTTTTCATTTTAAACCCTGAGTCTCCCGTCTCCCCTAAGTAACTGGATCCCTCTCGCATGGCTACACTCCTAAATATACATGTTTGTATTTACAGAGAGACTTACTGAGGGAGTTCCCTGGTGACTTCATCAGGAGGATATGATGGATGTTAACTAATGGGATAGCCTGCGTGTGTGTGTGAGTCTGTGTGCATAGTCAGGCACCCTTTGCGTTGGTGTAAATCAGTGTCCTTTATTGGGATCTTGTCTTGGTAGTGATCTCAGAGATATGATACCTCTGTGTTGCTGCCCCAGAGAGGCTATCTTAAGACTCCACATGGTGGTCTGGCATCCACTGCCCCCCCCCCCCCCCCCGGGCTCGGAGGGCTGGGACTGGGCCAGGGCAGTGGGATGGGAGGCACGCCTGTGGCCCAGTGTTACCCTAACCACCCTCCTACCCCCTCCTCTCTACTCCTACCTCCTCTCTTTGGATGGCATAGGCCCTGTAACAGAACTAGATAAGCAGTCCTCAAACTTGGCCATGAAACTGCAGCTACAGTGATACTACAATATTTCACTTCGATGTGCCCTTGAGCAAGACACTTAACGATAATTGCTCCAGGGTCAGCTGTTGATAATGGCAGACCCTGGCTGTGACCCCTCTCTCCGAGGGTGTCTCAAGGGGAGTTGGGATATGCAAAAATACAATTCCAATTTACACTTGTGTATAATACATACTTTTACTTGTGTGAAATAGGACAAATATAACCACCCAACTAATTATTAAATTATTAATGGCAGGATGACTGGCATGTTTGATGGTAGCATGCACACGCATGCACTGTGAATGATAGGCTGTTTTTCTCTTCTCCAAGGCCGGGCGCTGGGCTGCATGGAGCTGGGGGGATAAGCTAAGCGGGCTGCTGCTCTGCTCTGAGGCTGTGTCTGTGTGTGTGTGTGTGGGGGGGGGGGGATCCTGGCAGCTCCTGGGGTTGTGGCAGATGGTTGAGGGCCAGGCAGAGCCTCCTGGCCGGGCCTGTCTTTGACCTGCATCAGGGGGAGGAGGAGGAGAGCTGCTGGGAGACCATGCCCTGACTTTTACTTCCATCTCCCATCTCCTCCCCCATCAGCACCAGGCTGGCTGCCTAGCTCCCTCCTCCCTCCCACAGGTTATCCCTCAGATAGGTGCACCATGAAATGACTGGCTCTCTGATGGTGCATGTACAATAACTTCAGAAAGTACTTACACCCTTTGACTTATTCCACATTTTGTTGTGTTACAGCCTGAATTTAAAATGGATTACAGTGAGATGTTGTGTCACTGGTCAACACACAATACCCATAATGTCAAAGTGGAATTATGTTTTTAGAAATGTTAAAAGAAAATGTTTACAAATTAATAAAAAATGAAAAGCTGAAATGTCTTGAGTCAATAAGTATTCAACCACTTTGTTATGGCAAGCCTAAATACGTTCAGGAGTGAAAGTTTGCTTAAAACCTCTTGGAAATAGGGCGCCATTTCCACTTTGGGAAAAAATTGTGCCCAAATTAAACGGCCTCGTACTCTGTTCTAGATCATACGATATGCATATTATTATTACTATTGGATAGAAAACACTCTGAAGTTTCTAAAACTGTTTGAATTATATCTGTGAGTAAAACATAACTCATTTGGCAGCAAACTTCCAAATAGGAAGTGAAAATTCTGAAAATGGGTCTCTGTGTAAGGCCTTGCCTATTCAATTGAGTTTTATTTATGGATCTGTATGCACTTCATACGCCTTCCACTAGATGTCAACAGGCAGTAGAATGTTGAATGGGGTGTCTAGCTTGATGTGAGACCGAATGAGAGGTTTTGGAGTGACAGGTCCGCCATATTGGCAGTATTTTGCTGCGCACCAGAGAGCACCATATTGTTTTCTGCAATGCATTAGGTAGACACGACGAAATGCTTCGTCTTGGACGTTATTGGATACATATGAGAAAAACATAATAAAGATGGATTTTCAACTGAGTTTGACCAGTTTATTCAACGTTTATTATGACTTTTGGAATTTTTCGTTCCATGCGCCAAGAGTTCATGGACATGTGCGCTCCACCATGATAGCCAAAGTTGCTAATTCGACAGAAGAAATGGACATTCTAAAACAAAACAACGATTTATTGTGGAACTAGGACTCCTTGCACTGCATTCTGATGGAAGATCATCAAAGGTAAGAGAATATTTATGATGTTATTTCGTATTTTTGTGGAATATGTTGGCTCCAACATGGCGGAGAATGGCTGGGCGCTGTCTCAGATTATTGCATGCTGTGCTTTGTACTAAAGTTATTTTTTAAAATCTAACACAGCGGTTGCATTATGAACCAGTGTATCTTTCATTTGCTGTACAACATGTATTTTTTAGCAAAGTTTATGATGAGTTTTTTGGTTAGATTACGTGACTGTCCAAAATTTCTCTGGACAATTTGGGGCATTTTGGCGCCATATTCACAATGTAAAACCAGGATTTGTAGCTATAAATATGCACATTTTCGAACAAAACATAAATGTATTGTATAACATGATGTTATAAGACTGTCATCTGATGAAGTTGTTCAAAAGTTAGTGATTAATTTTATCTCTATTTGTGGGTTTTGTGAAAGCTACCTTTGCGGTGGAAAAATGGCGGTGTGTTTTTGGATATTGTGGTGAGCTAACATAAATATATGTTGTGTTTTCGCTGTAAAACACTTAAAAAATCGGAAATATTGGCTGGATTCACAAGATGTTTATCTTTCATTTGCTGTACAACATGTATTTTTCATAAATGTTTTATGATGAGTATTTATGTATTTCACGTTGCTCTCTGTAATTATTCTGGATGTTTTGGTGCTATTTGTGACGATGGCTGCAATGTAAAACTACGATTTATACCTATAAATATGCACATTTTCAAACAAAACATAAATGTATTGTATAACATGATGTTATAAGACTGTCATCTGATGAAGTTGTTCAAAGGTTAGTGATTAATTTTATCTCTATTTGTGGGTTTTGTGAAAGCTATGTTTGCGGTGAAAAAATGGCGTTGTGTGTTTGGCTATTGTGGTGAGCTAACATAAATATATAGTGTTTTCGCTGTAAAACATTTTAAAAATCGGAAATGTTGGCTGGATTCACAAGATGTTTATCTTTCATTTGCTGTATTGGACTTGTGATTTCATGAAATTATATTATATGATATCCCTGTGGCGCTAGGCTAGGCTATGCTAGTCAGCTTTTTTGATGAGGATGATCCCGGATCCGGGAGGGGGGGTCCGTAGAGTTAACAAGTCACATAATAAGTTGCATGAACTCACTCTGTGTGCAATAATAGTGTTTATCAGAATTGCTTAACGACTACCTTATCTCTGTACCTCACACATGCAATTATCTGTAAGTTCCCTCAGTCGAGCAGTGAATTACAAACATAGATTCAACCACAAGACTAGGGAGATTTTCCAATGCCTGGCTAACAAGGGCACTTATTGGTAGATGGGTCAAATAAAAAAAGCAGACATTGAATATCCCTTTGAGCATGGTGAAGTTATTAATTACACTTTGGATGGTGTATCAATACACCCAGTCACTACAAAGATACAGGCGTCCTTCCTAACTCAGTTGCCGGAGAGGAAAGAAACCGCTCAGGGATTTCACAGTTACAGAGTTTAATGACTGTGATAGTAGACAACTGAGGATGGATCAACATTGTAGTTAATCCACAATGCTAACCTAAGTGAAAAGAAGGAAGCCTGTACAGAATAAAAATATTCCAAAACATGCATCCTGTTTGCAATAGCAGGACAATAACCTTAAACCCAAGGCCAAATATACACCGGAGTTGCTTACTAAGATGACATTTAATGTTCCCGAGTCACCTAGTTACAGTTTTGACTTAAATCGTCTTGAAAATCTATGTAAAGACTTCAAAACGACTGTCTAGCAATGATCAGCAATCAACTTGACAGAGCTTGAGATTTTTTTGAAATAATAATGTGCAAATATTGTACAATCCAGGTGGGCCTAAAGCTCTTAGAGACTTACTCAGAAAGACTCACAGCTCTTAGAGACTTACTCAGAAAGACTCATAGCTCTTAAAGACTTACTCAGAAAGACTCACAGCTCTTAGATACTTACTCAGAAAGACTCACAGCTCTTAGAGACTTACTCAGAAAGACTCACAGCTGTAATCGCTGCCAAATATGATCATGACGTGTACTGACTCAGAGGTGTAAATACTTATCTATATGAGCTATTTCTGATTTCATTTTCAATAAATGTGATAACATTTCTAAAAACGTGTTTTCACTTTGTCATTATGGGGTATTGTGTGTAGATGGCTGAGAGAAAAAAATATATTTAATCAATTTTGAATTCATGCTGTAACACAACAACATTTGGAATACTTCAAAGGGTATGAATACTTTCTGAAGGCACCGTACATGTCCACCTGTAGTGGATGTTGTTCAAGGATTTCTAATACTACAGGGTTTGTAAAACATTACTGTCATTACCTCTACTGTAAAGTCTAGTATGGACAGACGTTTGTGACCAGCCCACAGTCTGTTGGTGAGAGAGTAGCATCACATTAGATTCAGGTCTCAGAATAGAGGAACAGTTTCAACCTCCTCTCTGCACCTATCTGGGGTGAAAGACCCCTCCTCCTCACCTAAGTGTGATGCGGCATTAGGCATTAGGCCTGGCTGAGATAGAGAGACAGAGGGAGAGGAAAAAGGAGGTTGTTGTAAAGTGAGGAGCGTAGCGTGTCCTGGAGGATCTAATAAGCAGGTGGAGGCTGATAAGACTAAGCTGTCCCTCTGGCTCAGGGGAGGGAGGGAGACTCAATGTTTTTATTCCATCTCTTCTTATTTCCAGAAAAAGCAGAGGCACCTCAGATGCCGCTGCGGTGGAAAAGAGGAGTGTGTGTGTGTGTGTGTGTGTGTGTGTGTGTGTGTGTGTGTGTGTGTGTGTGTGTGTGTGTGTGTGTGTGTGTGTGTGTGTGTGTGTGTGTGTGTGTGTGTGTGTGTGTGTGTGTGTGTGCGTGTGTGTGTGTGTGTCAGGGCTCATGCCTGCCCCTGTCCTCTTGGAATAGGGGAAGAAAAGAGAGAAAGGACATTGACCTTGCATTATTTATATTTAGTGGTATTGGCTGAGGCAGCCGCCGCTTCCCATTGTGTCTTCATAATGAGGAGTAGGACTGAACAGGAGGGAGGGAGGGAGGGAGGGAGGGAGGGAGGGAGGGAGGGAGGAGAAACATCACTGAGAGGAGGGGAGGAGGAGGGGAGGATGGTCAGTATGTTTGTCTCGTTACTGAGGTTGGGGGTCCAGGCTGTTAAATGAACAAGGAGAGAGGAGGGATGCCCCAAGGGGGGTATGTGTTGAACGGGTACAACACATATACATGCACGTGCACACAAACACGCATGCATACTCGCAGACACTTTCTCCCTCCCTCCCTCATATGTTCTGTCTGGTGAGAGAGTGGGGCCTGCCCTGTTAAAGTGTTAAACCTCCCCCTTCTCACACACACATAAACATACTCCTCTAAACAGGGCTTATATATGGGAGCTCAAATCTACCTACTGCAGTCAGTCCTCTGTAACAGATATGGCCTGTGTCATTAAAACTCAGCATTATGCCACTGAGCTCCTCCCCTTTACCTTTGACCCCCTCCAGTGCATGTTTGGCTCATCCACTGTCAGTTTCTCATTTAATTACATATATTTGACATACACAGTCTCACCCCATCATTACCCTGGCTGTCTGTCTTTTCCCACCCTCCCACATCGGATCCTGTTCCCTGTTCCATCCCACTGCTGAGAGTTAAGTTGTGTGTGTGAGAGGGTGTGTGTGTGTGAGAGAGAGAGGCTCCTCATGCACCCCTCTCTCTCTCTGTATGCCTGGGATGTGGAGATTTGTATGGCTTGTTAGTCACACTCAGTGTTATCAGAATCTCTGTGATGAGCATAAGCATAGCCTGAGGGGAGTGTCACAGATGGTCCAGTGTCAGGCTCTCATAAGAGTCCCTCGTCCCCTTCCCTCTGTGCCACCTTGTGCTCTCCTGCCCTGGCAGTGCCAAGGTGCCACCCCTCACCCGGGTATGACTGATCCTGTACCCTGCGACCCGCGTCAGACCCCTTTCTAACCAGCACCACCAAATGTGGCAATCGATGCGTCCCAGAGCCCCCTTCCCTTCTAATCCTATTATCCCTTCCCTTCAACAACCTGGAAGGGACAAGGGGCGGGATCCCAAATGTCAGCAGCCAAGAGAGCCGTGCCGAGCCTGCTTCTATCGCTGTGAAAGCGGGCTTAGCCTGGGCACAATAGGTGTGTAATTTCAGGTTTTTGTTAAGCCAAAATCCAATCACATACATGACTGCTAGATCACAGAGAGACACAACAAGGAGAGGATAGTGGAGGTGGGGGGTGGTGGCTCTACCTCACACAATCTCCACGCAACTGAGACACCTCTGATGCCTTGATGCCAGCCCACTAACTGCTCACTCTTGACAATGAGATTAAGGAGAGGAGCACAGCTCTCCCAGAATCTCCACGAACAGGGGATGAGCAGGCTGACACCTGACTTTCACTCTCCTCCTCTCCTCCTTCCCTTTCCTCCTCTTTTCCTCTCCCCTAGCCTGCCAGATGCTTGCTCAGATTAAGGAGCTGTGGATTCCACTGGTCTTTTTAACTAACGCTCTCTGCTGCTTTTCCACTTCCATTTAGCTCCACACCAGGGTGGCACCAGTGTTTTATGTTCATGTAGCTCTAGTGTCATTGTGTTTCCATCGGGAGAGACACTAAAGACTTGGGGCAGGCAGAATCAACGACCTCTGCATCATTCAAGACTGTTGCTTTGTGAGAAGGTGTTAAAGGCCTAGTGCAGTCAAAAATTACCTGTGTTTTATAAACTCAGCAAAAAAAGAAACGTCCTCTCACTGTCAACTGCGTTTATTTTCAGCAAACTTAATATGTGTAAATATTTGTATGAACATCACAAGATTCAGCAACTGAGTGATAAACTGAAGAAGTGCCACAGACATGTGACTAACAGAAATGGAATAATGTAACAGTCAGTATCTGGTGTGGCCACCAGCTGCATTAAGTATTGCAGTGCATCTCCTCCTCATGGACTGCACCAGATTTGCCAGTTCTTGCTGTGAGATGTTACCCCACTCTTCCACCAAGGCACTTGCAAGTTCCCAGACATTTCTGGGGGGAATGGCCCTAGCCCTCACCCTCTGATCCAACAAGTCCCAGACGTGCTCAATGGGATTGAGATCCGGGCTCTTCGCTGGCAGGAAATCACGCACAGAACGAGCAGCATGGCTGGTGGCATTGTCATGCTGGAGGGTCATGTCAGGATGAGCCTGCAGGAAGAGTGCCACATGAGGGAGGAGGATGTCTTCCCTGTAACGCACAGCATTGAGATTGCCTGCAACGACAAGCTCAGTCCGATGATGCTGTGACACACCGCCAGAGACACCGCCCCAGACCAGAGTACAGGCCTCGGTGTAATGCTCATTCCTTCGACAATAAACGCAAATCCGACCATCACCCCTGGCGAGACAAAACCGCGACTCGTCAGTGAAGAGCCATTTTTGCCAGTCCTGTCTGGTCCAGCGACGGTGGGTTTGTGCCTGTTGTTGCCGGTGATGTCTGGTGAGGACCTGCCTTACACCAGGCTTACAAGCCTCCAGTCCAGCTTCTCTCAGCCTATTGCGGACAGTCTGAGCACTGATGGAGGGACTGTGCATTCCTGGTGTAACTCGAGCAGTTGTTGTTGCCATCCTGTACCTGTCCCGCAGGTGTGATGTTCGGATGTACCAATCCTGTGCAAGTGTTGTTACATGTGGTCTACCACTGCGAGGACGATCAGCTGTCCGTCCTGTCTTGATGTAGCACTGTCTTAGGTGTCTCACAGTACGAACATTGCAATTTATTGCCCTGGCCACATCTGCAGTCCTCATGCCTCCTTGCAGCATGCCTAAGGCACGTTCACGCAGATGGGCAGGGACCCTGGGTATCTTTCTTTTGGTGTTTTTCAGAGTCAGTAGAAAGGCCTCTTTAGTGTCTTAGGTTTTTATAACTGTGACCTTAATTGCCTACCGTCTGTAAACTGTTAGTGTCTTATTAACAACCGTTCCACAGGTGCATGTTCATTAATTGTTTATGGTTCATTGAACAAGCATGGGAAACAGTGTTTAAACCCTTTACAATGAAGATCTGTGAAGTTATTTTGATTTTTACGAATTATCTTTGAAAGACAGGGTCCTAAAAAAGGGACGTTTCTTTTTTTAAATTTCTTTAAAAAAAAAATATTTCTATACTATGAGATTAGAATAATACTGTGAAATTGTGAAAATTATGATAATGCCCTTTTAGTGTAAAAGCTGTTCGAAAAGACTGCCTGAAATTTCTGTCTGTTTTGGTGGGATGGAGATTTGGTCTGCCTGGTGACATCACCAGGCGGTAAATTAGTTAATAGACCAATAAGAAAGAGAACTTCAAACCTCTCTGCCAATAACAGATAGCTTCTGTTTTCCCACTTAGACCACTCCCAGACAGTCCTAGCTAAATTCTTGCTTGAGAAACTGTTCTTGCTAAGAAGCTATTAATATTTATGTTTCTTTTTGACCATTTGGATTGAAAGTAAAGTACAGTAAGGTACTGGAAATTTGATATTGAGATAAAAACGGCAGTATTGGGCCTTTAAAGTTCACAGTTAGCCATTGTTATGTAAATGCAGATGAAAAAGTACCAAGGGCCTGGGCTTGATTGAAAGTAAGGTACAGTAAGGTACCAGAAATAATTGTTGTAGTATAACCCACAAGAAGTACCATAGAAACACATGTAAACAAACTAGACTAACCTGGTCAGGGCACTCCATGGGGGTTATAGGCCACAGGCCCCGCTGGATACACACACAGCTACTGTACATGTTCCTGTTCCTAGACAGACAAGCAGCGTTGTGTCTGCTTGCTCATCTCTCTAATTACCCAACCATTATGCCAAATCAATTCCAAATGAAAGGGCATGGTTTTATTAATTTCACTGTGCTCATCTCATAAATGCTTTCATAAGCACTTGAAAAGAAGAGTAATGTAAAGTCTACAGTCTTCTCCTGAGACCCCCCCCCCCTCTCTCTCTCTGCAAGTTCAGTACAATTGAAGATTTTGCAGTATAGTTCACCAGTTTTGTTTTGCCTCTTGTTTTTGCCTATGATAAATGAAATGAATACATGCGGTTATTTGAAATGCTGACATGAATAAAGCATGACACCTAAGCAGATTAAAAGTACAGAAAAAAGAGGAATCCAGTAATCATCACTAACACTACACAAATCCAGGACATGTGAAAATAAATGTTTAACTGCTGAAGTGTATTGGTCTCAGTACTGAGTCTGTGTTGGGAGCAGTTTGAATTAATGGTCTGTACTTGACCTTGTTCCTCCATAATGTAGTCTGATGGTGCTTCCTTTGAAGACGGTTTCTAAGAAAATAACGCCTTGCAGCCTATTTATTTTACGATGTCTTACCTAACGAATCACTGCTAATCCATGTACTGCATATACTACGCTGTTGGCACACTTTATTAGGATTATTTCCATGACCATACTTATTATTCATGTTAGGCAATTAATATTTCGGTTACCTCTGCTCTGACGGCTTCATTAGCGTGGTCTTAAGGCAGTTATGGACAGATGCTAAAGCTAGTTGAAGAGAGATTAGCAGCCGAGCGATATTTATTATTGATAAAGGTGGTTGTTTCCCACAGCGTGGCAGAGGCTCTCTCTCCCTGGTAACACTGACAGATCCCTAGGAACCCAGCACGGAGATTTACAACTTCCCAATGGGTTTTAAAGTGTTAATCTTCAAAGACACTGGGTTTGTGTCCTGCATAATGGGCCTTAAAGGGGATTGGGATGAACACTGCTTGGTTGGGGGTTTATCTAATAAACTCATGTCATGTGACCCCAACAAGAAGCCCTTCCATTGGCTCCCTGGTTAAAATAATATGTCACTCTGTTTTTGGCAAATGGGCCTAATACTTTGTGTAAAGTCAAACAAGCTGAGTATCACATAGAACAAGAGCTTTTCTTCTCAAGATACTCCTGCCCTGTCCTTAGAAAGGGCCAGGGATTGGCTTCGCTCCCATTGTCTTATGAGGGTTGGTTTTCAGAGTGCTGTCCTCAATAGACTGACTGTGTTTTTGACTTGAGGCTGTAGTATTTTAACTGAATATTCATGTGAGGCAGAGAGCTATCATATGCAATTACGCATCCGTATAAACAAAGCGTATTGTCTTTCTAAAGCCCCTTGAAATCGCTGCTCGGTCCTAGTGCTATTTCAAATGTCTCAGACCAAAACAAAGAAAGTTAAACAAATGCAAGATAAACAGTCCAAACCTACTGTATCACTTAGGACATATATTTGTGGCCATTTCTTATTCGTCGTACAAAAAGGTTCTGCTCTTGAAACATTTAAGACGAGGCAAAACCAAATCTACATTCTGGAGCCTCAAAAGACTGCAGGTTCCAGTAATAGGAGGGTAATGTCATGGTGAGGTTTTTACACAACTTAGATTCAATAAAACACAATCACACAGACAAACCACACATTGGATGATTTTTCTTAGTCATAGGACAAAGGAAACCTATATGTGTCTTATTATAAGGTTTCGCTTAAACTACAGTACAGTCTCTGACCTATCTCTATCCTGATGTGTTCATTGTCAATGGATGCTAAAATCTTTTTTGTGACTGCATTTTTCTTTGATTGCAAAATACTGCGTTCCCAAAGGTAAATGTAATATAATGTACTGTGTGGATAGGGATGAAGCACTGCCTACCTATCAGATGAGCAGGGAGCGAGGGAGGCCACTCAGCCCCAGCCTCCAGCCACCAACCACCAGTCTCCAGCATCAGCCTCCAGCCACCTGCATCCAGCCCCAGCCTCCAGCCTCCAGCCCTCATCCATCAGCCTCCATACTTCAGCATCCAGCCCCAAGCCACCTGCATCCAGCCCCAGCCTCCAGCCTTCATCCACCAGCCTCCATACATCAGCATCCAGCCCTCTGCATCTAGCCCCAGCCACCAGACTCCAGCCACCAGCCTCCAACCCCAGCCTCCAGCCACCAACAATCAGCCTTCAGCCTTCAGCTTCCAGCCACCAGCCTCCATGCACCAGCCTCCAGCCACCAGCCTCCAACCACCAGCCTCCAGCCCCAGCCACCAGCCCCAACCCCATCCACCAACCTCCAGCCTCCAGCCTCCAGCCTCTACTCTACCCCATTTCATTTCAGCTCTTGATTTGAGGAAGATGAGAGGGAGGAACGGATAGAGATGAGAGATTTGGCAATGTGTAATTGTAAATGATTACCGTCTTTATGCTGTCAGACTGTCTCTCTCTTTCTCTGGTCTCCCTCTCGCTCTGGCCTTTCTCTCACTCGCTCTCTCTCTCTCTGTTGCTCACATCAGCAGCCACCGGATGTAATTCTTTCATGGTTTCTAGGGCCAAAAAGAGTCTAATTCTACCAAATGTTGCAGGAGAGCGAGGGAGAGGGAAAAAAAAGCCACCCACTATAGATCTTTCTATCCAGAAGAAATGAAATATTAAACGTGTTCATTATACCCTCAATTTGCAGTTATTTCTCAACACACAGCCATTTTCCCATTTCCCTGCTCTCTTATTGGCACGGTGCTCAGGGCCTTCAGATGGGTAGAAATCTCTCTTTTATTATTTAAATCCATGCATGGGGGCTGAGTCAGGCGAATCATCATCTCAGGCCTGGCTAGCCAACTGCCTCCCTAATTCTGATTGGCAGCTTGATACACACTCAACGGATGGAGCGGGCGATAATGCGAGTGACAAAGAAAAATATCTCCTCCCTGTTATGTTTTTATTGCGAATGGGAAATGGGAAGTCCACACACAATAAAAGTAGCCTCTGTAATTGGATGTGGCAATGGGCTGTGTCCCCGACTCTGTAGGGTTGTCAGAGCTCCCATGTAAATTTCTTTGACATGTTTTTGTCTGGCTAAAACTTTAATGTCGTGGGTGTGACCAATCAGATGCAAATGTTGTTTTCATCCCACCGCCGAATAGATGACCTCTGTCATTTCCCCTGGAAAATCAAGCTTTAAAAAGTATTTGATATCTGTACTAACCCCCGACTCTCACTCTCACTCATACACACACACACACGCACACATGGGCACACAGATACACACATACTTAATGGGCGGTAGGTAGTCTAGTGGCTAGAGCATTGGTCCAGTAACCGAAAGGTAGCTAGTTTGAATCCCCGAGCAGACAAGGTAAAACATCTGTCGATGTGCCCTTGAGCAAGGCACTTAACCCTAATTGCTCCAGGGTTGCTGTTGATCATGGGACATGCAGTTTTTTTTTTACATGTACAGTGTATATATTTACAATTCACATACGCATATAATACACAATTGCACATGTGTGAAATAGGAAAAATATAAGCAACCACCAAATATTATTATTATTATACGCACACACACAAACACGCACACAGACACACAAACACGCACGTGGACACTCACTCGCACACGCACGCACGCACGCACGCACGCACGCACACACACACACACACACACACACACACACACACACACACACACACACACACACACACACACACACACACACACACACACACACACACTTACAACCAGGCACACATAAACTCCATGCGCTGACAGAAGTATCAGCATTATTTGCCCATTTTGTTTGCCACATGTGATCAACATGAGAGTGATGCTATAAGAAAACTGATTGGAGTGAAGGTATTCAACTGCCTTGAGTCTAATGATTTCAGACGAGATGGTGGACACAGAGCTTCTCTGTCCCTCTGTCATTTACCTTGACAGGATATAGACTGGGCTAGGGGCTGCGGCGCTGCCTATAACTAGCACAGGCACCAGCGCTTATACATCTGTACTGACTACCCTACACACATACAGAGACAACACATCGTTTTCTGTGTTCATATTTCATGTGAACGTGCGTGTGTGTGTCTGTGTGTGCGTGCTTCCTAGTGCATGCTTGCGTGCATCCATCCGTATGTGTGTGTGCGCGTCCATCCATGTGTGTGTGTGTAATGTTGCATGCATGTGAAGGGCAGCTTTAATATTGGCTCTGAATAAGGGTTTCTTTTGTACATTGTGAGGCAGGCAGCATCTGATGCCAATAAAAGAGTGGCCCTTGGGTCAGCAACGGGAGGATGAAGGTAGGAGATATAATCCTACACGGAGGACACAACATATTTGTTCTTTCTCTGCATATTGGACCAGTGGGGAGAGCCTTCATAAGTTTCATACTTTCATAGTGTGACCTCGTGTCACTAATAGAGTGGCTGGCCAATAAGGATATATTGTTTCTTTCGGGGGTGTGCCACTTGACTGCAGAGGGTGAAGAATCACTGTGTTGAAGACAGGGGATACAGACGGATACAGACAGGAAGTGTGTGTGTGTGCGCGCCCCCATCTTGTGTTTTTTATTTTTTGATACATCACATAATAACTTTTTGGAATGTCTCTGCTATGGAAAACAGATCCTTATACCCAGCTGAGGTTGACTGTCAGAAACCACAAGCTAAACTAAAGCTCCTCTATTGCAGTGAACCATATGCTAAAGTCATGTATCACTAACAGTCGTGCTGTAACGGCTTTCTTCTTCCTCCTCTGATGAGGAGTAGTAGGAAGGATCGGAAGACCAATGCGCAGCGTGGTACGTATCCATAATGACTTTTAATAAGAATGAATACGACAAAATACAAACTAACAAAGTGAAACAAAAAGGAAAACCGAAAACAGTTCTGTCTGGTGCAGACACACAAAGACTGAAAACAACCACCCACAAAACCCAACAGAAAACAGGCTACCTAAATATGGTTCCCAATCAGGGACAACGATTGACAGCTGCCTCTGATTGAGAACCATATCAGGCCAAACACAGAAATTGAAAATCATAGAAAAACGAACATAGACAACCCACCCAACTCACGCTCTGACCATACTAAAACAAAAGACAAAACAAAGGAACTAAGGTCAGAACGTGACACGTGCCTAGCTCAAAAGAGCCAGCACCGGCAATTTACTAAATCCCTAAGATAAACAGTGCAGGAAAACAATTTGAGGCCATTTTGGGTAATTTGTTTAATAAAAGCCACTGGTGTCCAGCCTCTGGATGTGAACTGGGATCAGTCTCCAACTCCAACTGGGATCAGTCTGTGTATTCTAGTTGTGTCATTTCTGGTGATGCAGAGGCAACCTTATTATCCTCCATTAAGTAGATACACATGCAGATGCATGTCTGTCTGAGTGACATTTTGTTTTCAGACAGCTAATCCTTCACAGGTTTCCTGGGATCACGTGACAGTGTTATCAATGGTTTGAGCCTTCGCCATGCAGCCCCTGTGTGTGTGTTTCTGTGTGTGTGTCTGTGTGTGTGTGTGTGTGTCTGTGTGTGTCTGTCTGTGTGTGTGTGTTTCTGTGTGTGTGTGTCTGTGTGTGCGCATGCAGGCGTGTGTGTGTGCATGCGGGTGTGTGTGTCAGTCCTAGTCCCTCTCCCCAGGAGGTTTCCTACTACCAACACCTGTTTAACTAACTCCTGCAGTTAGAGCCAAGCCTTTTATCCCCTGTCTCCCCAACAGTCATTACACACAGCTTACTGGGTTATTAAAGCACAACCTTATCACATTTACACTACAGCCTGATGTCCTTGTGGTGGTTACAACTCTACATATACTTATTGATGGTAGTTTTCCATACATATTTTGATAGTCACGGATGGTAAGGCAACCTCTATTTGTGGACAGTAATTACACAAGACAGATTATTTGATTTACCTTGATAAACCATTGTATGTGGTGTGTGTATGTACGTGTGTGTGTGCCCGCATGCGTGTGTGTGCATGTGTGTGTGATTTACCTTGATAACCCCTACAGATTGGTGTCATGCCAGCAACATAATGTCCACATGAACTGTTGCAATAGTTTATCTCCTTTCGTTTGTATCGTTTGCTCTTGTGTTCTTTTTCCGAAGCCAAGTTGCTGTGGCAGAGTCCTGGCTGCGTGTCTGGGTCTGCTGTGAGGCTGGGAGGGAGTGAGGCTGCCTGGGTATGTTGTGAGGCTGGGAGGGAAGGAGGCTGCCTGGGTCTGCTGTGAGGCTGGGAAGGAGTGAGGCTTCCTGGGTCTGCTGTGAGGCTGGGAGGGATGATGCTTCCTGGGTCTGTTGTGAGGCTGGGAGGGAAGGAGGCTGCCTGGGTCTGTTGTGAGGCTAGGAGGGAAGGAGGCTGCCTGGGTCTGTTGTGAGGAGGGAGGAAGGCTGCCTGGGTATGTTGTGAGGCTGGGAGGGAGGGAGGCTTCCTGGGTCTGTTGCGATGCTGGGAGGGAGGGAGGCTGCCTGGGTCTGTTGTGAGGCTGGGAGGGAGGGAGGCTGCCTGGGTCTGTTGTGAGGCTGGGAGGGAGGGAGGCTGCCTGGGTCTGTTGTGAGGCTGGGAGGGAGGGAGGCTGCCTGGGTCTGTTGTGAGGCTGGGAGGGAGGGAGGCTGCCTGGGTCTGTTGTGAGGCTGGGAGGGAGGGAGGCTGCCTGGGTCTGTTGTGAAGCTGGGAGGGAGCAAGGCTGCCTGGGTCTGTTGTGAGGCTGGGAGGGAATGAAGCTGCCTGGGTCTGTGGTGAGGCTGGGAGGGAAGGAGGCTGCCTGGGTCTGTTGTGAGGCTGGGAGGGAGCAAGGCTGCCTGGGTCTGTGGTGAGGCTGGGAAGGAGCAAGGCTGCCTGGGTCTGTGGTGAGGCTGGGAGGGAGCAAGGCTGCCTGGGTCTGTTGTGAGGCTGCCTGGGTAACCAGAATACCTCTCTGCTGCAACAGATGTGGGGTAATTAGAGCGGGCTTAACTTGTCTTAGAGCGGTGTGAAAAGTCATCACGAGATGATAAGTTTACAACACTAACTCCCGACACTCAAGAACGCACACACACACACACACACACACACACACACACACACACACACACACACACACACACACACACACACACACACACACACACACACACACACACACACACACACACACACACACACACACACACACACACAGAGGTATGCACGCACGCACGCACCCACACTCTTCCTCTACCGCCCTCTAAGTAGAGCTCACCTAATCAGACAGATAAATACAACAGAGACACAGACAAACACACACCCACAGTGGAATGCACACGGACTGGAGTAGACACTTCAGCTGTCACTTATAAACTGAAACAGTTAAACACTCACACACAAGTACACCCCCGCTAACACTCACACACTCACACACACACGAGTACACCCCCCACTTACACACACAAGTACACCCCCCCACTAACACACACCCTCGCACACAAGTACACCCCCACCAAAACAGACACTCACACACAAGAACTCCCCCACTAAAACACACACTCACAGACGAGTACACCCCCCACTAACACACACACTCACACACAAGTACACCCCCACTAAAACACACACTCACACACGAGTACACACCCACTAAAACACACACTCACACACAAGTACACCCCCACTAAAACACACACTAAAACACGAGTACACCCCCACCAAAACACACACTCACACACAAGTACACCCCCACTCACACACGAGTACACCGCCACTAAAACACACCCTCAAACACAAGTACACCCCCGCTAAAACACACATTCACACACGAGTACACCCCCTACTAACACACACACACGAGTACACCCCCGCTAAAACACACACTCACACATGAGTACAACCCCCGCTAACACACACACAAGTACACCCCCGCTAAAACACACACTCACGCACAAGTACACCCCCGCTAAAACACACACTCACACATGAGTACACCCCCCGCTAACACACACACTCACACACAAGTACACCCCCGCTAAAACACACACTCACACACGAGTACACCCCCCACTAACACACACACACTCACACACGAGTACACCCCCGCTAAAACACACACACACACACACACGAGTACACCCCCACTAAAACACACACTCACACACGAGTACACCCCCGCTAAAACACACACTCACACATGAGTACACCCCCACTAAAACACACACTCACGCACAAGTACACCCCCGCTAAAACACACACTCACACATGAGTACACCCCCCGCTAACACACACACTCACACACAAGTACACCCCCGCTAAAACACACACTCACACACGAGTACACCCCCACTAAAACACACACTCACACACGAGTACACCCCTCACTAACACACTCACACACGAATACACCCTCACTAAAACATACACTCACACACGAGTACACCCCCACTAAAACACACACTCACACACGAGTACACCCCTCACTAACACACTCACACACGAATACACCCTCACTAAAACATACACTCACACACGAGTACACCCCCGCTAAAACACACACTCACACATGAGTACACCCCTACTAAAACACACACTCACACACAAGTACACCCCCCACTAACACACACACTCACACACGAGTACACCCCCGCTAAAACACACACTCACACATGAGTACACCCCTACTAAAACACACACTCACACACAAGTACACCCCCCGCTAACACACACACTCACACACAAGTACACACCCCCGCTAACACACACACACACACACACACACATAAGTACACCCCCAGCTAACACACACACTCACACACGAGTACACCCCCTACTAACACACACACACTCACACACGAGTACACCCCCGCTAAAACACACACTAACACACGAGTACACCCCCACTAAAACACACACTCACACACGAGTACACCCCTCACTAACACACTCACACACAAATACACCCTCACTAAAACA
The DNA here is from genome assembly GCF_016432855.1 of Salvelinus namaycush. NCBI lineage: Eukaryota > Metazoa > Chordata > Actinopteri > Salmoniformes > Salmonidae > Salvelinus > Salvelinus namaycush. The sequence goes on from NC_052336.1 coordinate 6,829,676, forward strand.
TACACTCACACACGAGTACACCCCCGCTAAAACACACACTCACACATGAGTACACCCCTACTAAAACACACACTCACACACAAGTACACCCCCCACTAACACACACACTCACACACGAGTACACCCCCGCTAAAACACACACTCACACATGAGTACACCCCTACTAAAACACACACTCACACACAAGTACACCCCCCACTAACACACACACTCACACACAAGTACACCCCCCGCTAACACACACACTCACACACAAGTACACACCCCCGCTAACACACACACACACACACACACACACACACACACACACACACACACACACACACACACACACACACACACACACACATAAGTACACCCCCAGCTAACACACACACTCACACACGAGTACACCCCCTACTAACACACACACACTCACACACGAGTACACCCCCGCTAAAACACACACTAACACACGAGTACACCCCCACTAAAACACACACTCACACACGAGTACACCCCCAGTAAAACACACATTCACGCACGAGTACACCCCCTACTAACACACACACACTCACACACGAGTACACCCCCGCTAAAACACACACTCACACATGAGTACACCCCCCGCTAACACACACACTCACACACAAGTACACCCCCGCTAAAACACACACTCACACACAAGTACACCCCCCACTAACACAAACACACTCACACACGAGTACACCCCCGCTAAAACACACACTCACACATGAGTACACCCCTACTAAAACACACACTCACACACAAGTACACCCCCCGCTAACACACACACTCACACACAAGTACACACCCCCGCTAACACACACACACACACACACACATAAGTACACCCCCAGCTAACACACACACTCACACACGAGTACACCCCCTACTAACACACACACACTCACACACGAGTACACCCCCGCTAAAACACACACTAACACACGAGTACACCCCCACTAAAACACACACTCACACACGAGTACACCCCTCACTAACACACTCACACACGAATACACCCTCACTAAAACATACACTCACACACGAGTACACCCCCGCTAAAACACACACTCACACATGAGTACACCCCTACTAAAACACACACTCACACACAAGTACACCCCCCACTAACACACACACTCACACACGAGTACACCCCCGCTAAAACACACACTCACACATGAGTACACCCCTACTAAAACACACACTCACACACAAGTACACCCCCCACTAACACACACACTCACCCACAAGTACACCCCCCGCTAACACACACACTCACACACAAGTACACACCCCCGCTAACACACACACACACACACACACACACACACACACACACACACACACACACACACACACACACACACACACACACACATAAGTACACCCCCAGCTAACACACACACTCACACACGAGTACACCCCCTACTAACACACACACACTCACACACGAGTACACCCCCGCTAAAACACACACTAACACACGAGTACACCCCCACTAAAACACACACTCACACACGAGTACACCCCCAGTAAAACACACACTCACGCACGAGTACACCCCCTACTAACACACACACACTCACACACGAGTACACCCCCGCTAAAACACACACTCACACATGAGTACACCCCCCGCTAACACACACACTCACACACAAGTACACCCCCGCTAAAACACACACTCACACACAAGTACACCCCCCACTAACACACACACACTCACACACGAGTACACCCCCGCTAAAACACACACTCACACACGAGTACACCCCTCACTAACACACTCACACACGAATACACCCTCACTAAAACACACACTCACACACGAGTACACTCCCGCTAAAACACACACTCACACACGATTACACCCCCACTAAAACACACACTAACACACGAGTACACCCCTCACTAACACAGACACTCACACACGAGTACACCCCTCACTAACACACACACTCACACACAAGTACACCCCCCACTAACACACACACTCACACACAAGTACACACCCCCGCTAACACACACACACACACACACACACACACACACACACACACACACACACACACACACACACACACACACACACACACACATAAGTACACCCCCCGCTAACACACACACTCACACACGAGTACACCCCCCACTAACACACACACTCACACTGACAAATATCCACTACCCACACTGACACAGTTTAAACACTAATTTAAACCAACAAATCCACACCAACACTTCATGACTTCCTTCCTCCTTTACCTACAGTATGCTCTATAAATAATGGAGGTTCCTAGTATGACTAGGGTTGTGTGTTGGCCTTGCATTCAGCCAAAAGCAGTTGAGGGGAAAAGGGGAAGAGACCTTGGAAATTAACAGGGTCTGAGTGATCAGAGCTATTCTCCATTCCACAGTGAATCAGGATGATAATGGTCTATCTGTCAGCATGGGTCCTCCATAAAGCCATTACCACCTTTTGTTGTTTCCCCCCTGTTCTCCCAACATGCTACCAAGTTCAAAAAGGCAAGAGGCAATCTGTTCGTCCCTTCGCTCAGACCATCAAGCCTGCCTGAGCCCCCACCACACACACGCGCAAGCAACCTGCCCCTATCTGACACCAGCAGTCTTTATTACCTGGGAGGCTGTGAGACAGTCAAATTAGCGTTGATAAAGAAGGCGTCAACTCTACACGTCGCCGCGAGGCAGCTAGAGACGACCCATTGATGTGGACACCCCACCTCTCTCCCCACTTCATCTATCTATCCCCACCTCCATCACACACACACACACACACGCACGCACGCACACACACACACACACACACACACACACACACACACACACACACACACACACACACACACACACACACACACACACACACACACACACACACACACACACACACACACACACACACACGCGCGCGCGCGCGCGTCATCCCTCCATACTCTCTCTCTCTCTTTCTTACGCTCTTTCTCTCTCTCTATTCCCTCTCCATCCCTCTTTTTATTCTGTCTTTCACCCTCTCTCTATTCTCTATCTGACTCCCTCTCCCTGTCTCTGTTGCCTTTGGCGAATTGGCAAATTGTGTTTTACTAACGTGGGTACATGTGTTAAGTGGGGATCAATTGTTTGTTTAACAGGGTGCCTCTATTAGACTGGGAGGATGTAATTAGAGAAGAGGCCCTTTTCTTTAATACAGCAGCCTGTATCAGCCAGGGGAGGGGGAAGGGCTTCAACGTCACACACACACACAATCAATGCCAAATCTCAAGGAAGGATCGGTGGCAGATTGGTTTCTGGAAATTAAAAATGATAAACCTTACAGGGGGAAAAACCTCGGCTTCATTCAATGAAGTTGTCCTCGGTGTCCTACTGTGCCTCCTTGGTTCTTAGCCTAAAGCCAAATTTCAGTATTTATAATGAACCCAGGCAAGCCAGGGATGAAAGCTCCGTAATATCTGATTATTCCCATTGCCGTTTTACTGGTTTGCTTTGTTCACATCAAAGGAGCTCTTTGAAACGTCTCATACCTACTGTGGGTTGGCAGCAGCGGCCCTCACTTGCCAGATAGGCGGATCGGCGAGCCGTGCCAAGAAATTGCAGACAACAAGGAAACAAAGCACATTCAGGCTCAAACACTCTCTGCCCCCAAACACTCTCTTCCCCCCAAACACCCCCCCCCCCCCACACACACACTCTCCCCCCCCCCACACACACTCCCCCCCCCACACACACACACACACACACTCTCCCCCCCACACACACACACACTCTCCCCCACACACACACACTCCCCCCCACACACACTCTCCTCCCCCACACACACTCTCCTCCCCCACACACACACTCCTCCCCCACACACACTCTCCTCCCCCACACCCCCCCCCCACACACACTCTCCTCCCCCACACACACTCTCCTCCCCCACACACACTCTCCTCCCCCACACACACACTCTCCCCCACACCCCCCCCCCCCCCACACACTCTCCTCCCCCACACACACACCCCCCCACACACTCTCCTCCCCCACACACACTCTCCTCCCCCACACACACTCTCCTCCCCCACACACACTCTCCCCCCCACACACACTCCCCCCCCACACACACTCTCCTCCCCCACACACACTCTCCTCCCCCACACACACTCTCCTCCCCCACACACACTCTCCTCCCCCCCACACACTCTCCTCCCCCACACACACACCCCCCCACACACTCTCCTCCCCCACACACACACACCCCCCCCCACACACTCTCCTCCCCAACACACACTCCCCCCCACACACACTCTCCTCCCCCACACACACTCTCCTCCCCCACACACACTCCCCCCCCACACACACTCTCCTCCCCCCCACACACTCTCCCCCCCACACACACTCTCCCCCCCACACACACTCCCCCCACACACACTCTCCTCCCCCACACACACTCTCCTCCCCCACACACACTCTCCTCCCCCACACCCCCCCCACACACACTCTCCTCCCCCACACACACTCTCCTCCCCCACACACACTCTCCTCCCCCACACACACTCTCCTCCCCCACACACACTCCCCCCCCACACACACTCTCCTCCCCCACACACACTCTCCTCCCCCACACACACTCTCCTCCCCCACACACACACTCTCCCCCACACACACACACTCCCCCACACACACACACACACCCCCCCCCACACACTCTCCTCCCCCACACACACTCTCCTCCCCCACACACACTCTCCCCCCCCACACACACTCTCCTCCCCCACACACACTCTCCCCCCCACACACACTCTCCCCCCCCACACACACTCTCCTCTCCCACACACACACTCTTCTTAAAGAAACATTTGCTCACCATTTTGAAAATGGGGCGAATCAAACAGTCCAGGTTTTAAAGGCACTACCCTGAGATCAAGGGAAAGGAAGGCAGCAGGCCTCTTTTGGGCAAACGTTGAAAGAAAGTAAACCAGTGGATGTGTATCATGTGGGACCCTAGCAAGCAGGAAGTGTGTGTGTGTGTGTGTATGCGTGCGTGCGTGCATGTGTGTGTGTATGTGTGTGCGTGAGCGAGTACCTCTGTGTCTGTGTGTGTGTGTGTGTGTGTGTGTGCATGTGTGCATGTGTGCGTGCGTACGTGTGTGTGTGTGTGTGCATGTGTGCGTGCGTGCGTGCATGTGTGTGTGTGCGTGAGCGCGTACGTCTGTGTCTGTGTCTGTGTGGACGTGTGTAAGGGTGTGTGTGTTTGAGTGGAAGTGTACACAATTGTATGTGATTGGGTGTGTTGATTTTATGTACGATGCATATATGGTAGGTATAGTATACTACTTAGGAGGGGGTAGAAGAGGAGAGTGTGTGTGGGCTGTAGAGGCTGTAATGTTGTCACGACTCCGACCGAGGCAGGCTCTCCTTCCCGTTCGGGTGGCGCTCGGCGGTCGTCGTCACCGGCCTATTAGCTGCCACTGATTCTTTTCTCCCCCTCCTTATGTGTTTATTGATTACACCTGTTTTCATTTGTTGGTAATTAGTTGGGCTTATCAGTCAGCCGGCCCGCCCGGTTCTTTGTGCGGGGTTATTAGTTGTTAAGCGCGGTGTCTGTTTTGTACTACGTGTCTACGTGGTTACTGGACTGCTTTCATTCCCCCCGTGTCTGGGGTAGTTTTTGTGAGCACCCAGTGTATTTAGAAGGGTGACTTTAGTTTCTCAGTGTTCATTAAAAGGGAACATTTGTTATTGCACCCTCTGCTTCCTGCGTTTGACTTCGCACTCCGACACCCAGTCCTTACAGAATCCCGCACCATCATAAATGGAGTCAGCAGGAGCAGCGGCCAACCCTCTCCCATCGATGGAGGAACGGGTGCTCCATCATACCACCGTTCTCCACCGTATCGGATCGGCGATGGATTCTATGATGGAGCGAATGGACCGATGGGAGAGGAGTGGTTTTCTCTCTCCACCTCCGGCTCTTCTCACGGGTCGTGCTCTGGAGTGGGCGAACGCAGTCTGGAATGGCCCAGACTCAGCGAAGGAGCACTACCCAGAGTTTTCCCGCCGTTTTTGTGCCGTGTTTGACCACCCTCCAGAGGGCCGAGCGGCGGGAGAACGACTATTCCATCTCAGGCAGGAGAAGAGGAGCGCCCAGGATTACGCGCTAGAGTTCCGGACCCTGGCTGCAGGATCTGGGTGGAACGACAGGGCCCTTATTGACCATTACCGGTGTAGTCTCCGGGAGGACGTCCGTAGGGAGCTAGCATGTCGGGACACCGCTCTTTCCCTGGATGAGTTGATTGACATGTCCATCCGACTGGACAATCTGCTGGCTGCCCGCGGGCGTTCTGAGAGGGTCCTGTACGTTCCACCACCCAGCACCTCCGCTCCCATTCCGATGGAGTTGGGAGGGGCCGGGCCGAGGGGTACCGGAGGAGGAGGCCCCCCCTGCACCAGCTGTGGTCGGAGAGGACACACGGCCGATCGGTGCTGGGGGGGTCCGTCTGGGAGTCGAGATGGCAGGCGGAACGCTTCTCGATCACCCCAGGTGAGTCAGCACCAAACTCACCCAGAACCCCCTGTTGGTCACATGTTTGTCTTAATTTTTTTCCTTACATTTTTTCCATCTTCCCAGCATAGGGCGCTAGTCGATTCAGGCGCAGCTGGGAACTTTATGGATCGCGGACTCGCTCTTAAGTTAGGTGTTCCGCTTGTGCCGATAGATTCTCCCTTTCCCGTGCACTCCCTAGATAGCCGGCCATTAGGGTCAGGGGTGGTCAGGGAGACCACGGTTCCCCTGGACATGGTGATGCAGGGGAATCATAAGGAGCGTATCAGTCTGTATATTATTGATTCGCCTGCGTTTCCAGTGGTGCTAGGGATTCCCTGGCTGGCCCGGCACAATCCTAAAATTTCGTGGAGACAGGGGGTTCTCCAGGGGTGGTCAAAGGAGTGTTCTGGAAGGTGTGTGGGAGTTTCCATCGGTGCCACGTCGGTGGAAAGTCCAGACCAGGGTCCCACGGTGTGCATTCCCCCCGAGTATGCCGATTTGGCAATCGCTTTCAGTAAAACGAAAGCGACTAAATTACCACCTCATCGACCGGGAAGGGATTGTGCGATAGATCTCCAGGTAAAAGCTGCGCTTCCCAAGAGTCACGTGTACCCATTGTCCCAAGAGGAGATGGTGGCTATGGAGACATATGTCACTGAGTCTCTGGGACAGGGGTACATTCGGTCCTCCATCTCACCCGCCTCCTCGAGTTTCTTTTTTGTGAAGAAAAAGGAAGGAGGTTTGCGTCCGTGTATTGATTATAGAGGTCTAAATGCCATCACCGTGGGGTTTAGTTACCCACTACCTCTCATTGCTACGGCAATGGAATCATTTCACGGAGCGCAGTTCTTTACAAAATTGGATCTCAGGAGCGCGTATAGTCTGGTGCGTATTCGGAAAGGAGACGAGTGGAAAACCGCATTTAGTACCACATCGGGCCATTATGAGTACTGCGTCATGCCGTATGGGTTAAAGAATGCTCCAGCCGTTTTCCAATCCTTTGTAGACGACATTCTCAGGGACCTGCACGGGCAGGGAGTGGTTGTTTATATCGATGACATTCTGATCTACTCAGCCACTCACGCCGCGCATGTGTCTCTGGTACGCAAGGTGCTTGGTAGACTGCTGGAGCATGATCTATATGTCAAGGCTGAGAAGTGTGTGTTCTCCAAACGAGCCGTCTCTTTTCTGGGTTATCGCATTTCCACCTCGGGGGTGGTGGTGGAGGGTGACCGCATTAAGGCCGTGCGTAATTGGCCGACTCCGACCACGGTAAAAGAGGTGCAGCGGTTTTTGGGTTTTGCCAACTACTACCGGAGGTTTATCCGGGGTTTTGGCCAGGTAGCAGCTCCCATTACCTCACTGCTGAAGGGGGGTCCGGTGCGGTTGCAGTGGTCAGCAAAAGCGGACGGAGCTTTCAACAGGTTGAAGGCGCTGTTCACGGATGCACCCGTGTTGGCGCATCCGGACCCCTCTCTAGCATTCATAGTGGAGGTGGACGCTCCGAGGCTGGGGTAGGTGCCGTGTTATCACAGCGCTCTGGTACGCCACCAAAACTCCACCCCTGCGCTTTCTTCTCGAAGAAGCTCAGCCCAGCGGAGCGTAACTATGATGTGGGGGACCGGGAGTTGTTAGCAGTGGTCAGTGCTCTGAAGGTGTGGAGACACTGGCTTGAGGGGGCTAAGCACCCTTTTCTCATCTGGACCGACCACCAGAATCTGGAGTATATTCGGGCAGCTAGGAGACTGAACCCACGTCAGGCAAGGTGGGCCATATTCTTTACCCGATTCCAATTTACGTTATCGTATAAACCAGGCTCCCAGAACGTAAAGGCGGATGCACTGTCCCGGTTTTATGACACGGACGATCGGTCCACCGAACCTACTCCCATCCTTCCTGCATCAAGGCTGATGGCACCAGTGGTGTGGGAGGTGGACTCGGACATCGAGCGGGCGTTACGGGCGGAACCCGCTCCTCCTCAGTGTCCGGTGGGTCGGAAGTACATGCCGCTTGGTGTTCGGGACAAATTGATTCGGTGGGCTCACGTTCTACCCTCCTCGGGTCACCCTGGGGTGACAAGGACAGTGGGGAGCCTTCGGGGGAGGTATTGGTGGCCTACCTTGGCTAGGGACGTTAGGGTTTATGTTTCCTCCTGTTCGGTATGCGCCCAGAGTAAGGCTCCTAGGCACCTTCCTAGAGGGAAGTTACAACCCCTCCCCGTTCCACAACGGCCTTGGTCGCATCTGTCCGTAGATTTTCTGACCGATCTTCCCCCGTCTCAGGGGAACACTACGGTACTGGTGATTGTGGATCGGTTCTCTAAGTCCTGCCGTCTCCTCCCGTTGCCTGGTATCCCTACAGCCCTGCAGACTGCGGAGGCATTATTCACCCACGTCTTCCGGCACTACGGGGTGCCGGAGGACATCGTTTCTGATCGGGGCCCCCAGTTCACGTCCCGAGTATGGAGGGCGTTCATGGAGCGTTTGGGGGTCTCGGTCAGCCTGACCTCCGGTTATCACCCCGAGAGTAATGGGCAGGTGGAGAGAGTGAACCAGGAGGTGGGTAGGTTTCTGCAGTCGTATTGCCAGGACCGGCCAGGGGAGTGGGCGAGATACATCCCCTGGGCCGAAATGGCCCAGAACTCACTACGCCACTCCTCTACTAACGTGTCCCCCTTTCAGTGTGTATTGGGGTACCAGCCGGTTCTGGCACCATGGCATCCGAGCCAGACCGAGGCTTCTGCGGTGGAGGAATGGGTGCAGCGCTCCAAGGAGACATGGAGGGCCGTCCAGGAATCCCTCCAACAAGCTAGTGGACGGCAGAAGAGGAGTGCTGACCGCCACCGCAGTGAGGCCCCCGTGTTTGTACCGGGGGACAGGGTCTGGCTCTCGACCCGAAACCTGCTCCTCCGCTTGCCCTGCCGGAAGCTGGGTCCGCAGTGTGTAGGGCCCTTCAAAGTCCTGAGGAGAATAAACGAGGTGTGTTATCGATTACAACTCCCTTCCTATTATCGTATTAACCCCTCGTTTCATGTGTCTCTCCTCAGGCCGGTGGTAGCTGGTCCCATGCAGGACGGTGAGGTGCCGGAGGTCCCTCCTCCCCCTCTGGACATCGAGGGGTCCCCGGCGTACTCGATACGGGCCATTCTGGACTCGAGACGCCGGGTGAGGGGCCTGCAGTACCTCGTGGACTGGGAGGGGTACGGTCCGGAGGAGAGGTGCTGGGTACCGGTGGGGGACATTTTGGATCCGTCTATGCTGAGGGATTTCCATCGCCTCCATCCGGATCGCCCTGCACCTCGTCCTCCGGGTCGACCTCGAGGCCGGTGTCGGCGCGCTGCGGGAGCCGCGCGTCAGAGGGGGGGTACTGTCACGACTCCGACCGAGACAGGCTCTCCTTCCCGTTCGGGTGGCGCTCGGCGGTCGTCGTCACCGGCCTATTAGCTGCCACTGATTCTTTTCTCCCCCTCCTTATGTGTTTATTGATTACACCTGTTTTCATTTGTTGGTAATTAGTTGGGCTTATCAGTCAGCCGGCCCGCCCGGTTCTTTGTGCGGGATTATTAGTTGTTAAGCGTGGTGTCTGTTTTGTACTACGTGTCTACGTGGTTACTGGACTGCTTTCATTCCCCCCGTGTCTGGGGTAGTTTTTGTGAGCACCCAGTGTATTTAGAAGGGTGACTTTAGTTTCTCAGTGTTCATTAAAAGGGAACATTTGTTATTGCACCCTCTGCTTCCTGCGTTTGACTTCGCACTCCGACACCCAGTCCTTACAAATGTAAAGGACAGAGTTCTCACTGACATCTGGACTAGCCAGGAGAAGCACCTCCATTGTTCCACACTGCTGTTTGGATGTTGTGTGTGATGTCATGGCTTGGTGAACAGTAAAAGAAGTAACCCAATGCAGGTGGTTTTGGGGAGAATGTATAAGAAGTGTACCTGTATGGTTAAAATAATGGTGTGAATGTGTGTATTTACTGTGTGTGTGTGTGTCTAATAGCCTGGGGATGGGCTAAAGCACAGAGGAGGCCCGTTGGGTCTGTTCCTCCCTGTAGTATGAATGTTAGTGGTGACTTATGTATATATTGGACTCCTGATCCTCTGTTAGACACTATGTATTTAGTGTTTCTATTCTTCCCCTGAATCTCCCTCAATCCAATACAGCCCACCCCAGCACAGGAATTGACTGTCTGGATGCTTATGTACTGGTCACTTTGTTTTCACGCTTTCTGCCATGTGGACAATACATTAACTAAATGGACACTAAGATGTGCTTGGCCCTTTTCTGCTAAGGCTGAGCTTCTGTGAGGCATAGTGACTGCTGGCTTAAATGATTGAAGTAGCTAGACTGTGTGTGTGTGTTGTGCGTGTTGTTGTGTGTGTGTTGCATGTGTGTTTTCGTATGTGTGCGTGCGAGCGAGCAAGCGTGCATGCGTGTGTGTGTGATTCTGAGTGACAGACAGGGCCGGAGATGTGCCAGCCACTCTGTGACACAGAGTGTCCTGGCAGCGGAAGCCACTGTTGTCATCCCTGATTTCACACACAAGCTAAAGTGTGGCCCAAGCCAACCTGCCCCCAGTAACAGTTACAGTCTACTAAAAGCTGTTCTGTGTAGCTATGTAACACAGGGGGGAGTAGCAGGTCGTCATGAATAGACACACAGACGAAGCAAGTACGCACATACACACATACAAAACTCAATTTAAATACCTGTATTTAAAATGTATTTAGAGTTGAATTACGATAATATGTCAATAAGGACTCAGGAATAGTTTTCACAAACTAAGGTCTGAAAAAAGCCTTTCAATAGGAAGTATTTTTTGGGCATTATTGGGGGTAGTTGGACTTTCATCACATTACCAATCTAAACAAGAAGAGGTAGAGTGACAGTTGAGTGGGGCTGTCCCCTCTCCTCTACTAAAGCATCTTTTGAAGTTGCTTTTCAGGTCATTAAGCCCCATTTCCTATTCACAGAGATCTTGTGTGGTGGGCATTTGAGCCCAACAATGGACCCTAATGACTTAATGCTTCTGTTTTCATTCTCCTCCTCTTCATCTCCCCCTCCTCCATCCCTCCATCCCTCTCTCGCCCCCTCACCCCTTTACACCCCTTTTTATTGGCTGCTCAGCACCCCTCGTTTGGATGCCCACTTTTTTATAGTGCATTGTAACGAGCTGCAGCTGTGGGGTAAAGCAGGGTGTAATGTTAACCCAGACTGGGGAGGGTCACCCGACGGGCCATAAAGGGTCAGAGGTCAACACATTGTGGTACTGCCATGGATAGTGTATATAAGAGGGCTGTAAAGGTTATTTATCTCATTCACAGCTCCACAGCCCGGCCTCCAACCCACAGACTCCTCCTCAGCCTGACCTCTCTTGTGTTGGCTTTTGAGAGGCCTGATCCCTCCCCCCCTGAGCTGTTTGAATAGGTTCATCTCTCTGTTTGTCATTAAGTGGTCCTTAATTGGTGGAGGATGGATAATTGGTGGCTGTTAGGGGCTGATATACTGTTGCACAGTGGAGAGAGGGGTTAGTTAGTGAATGGAGACAAATACCTGTTCTGCTGCCCTGGTCGTGGAGTCTCACAGCATGGTGGAGCATGTCCAAGCAAGACTGATTAGACTGCTGCTAATATCATTACAATTGTCTGTTAAGGGACGCACAGATGTAGACACAAAAGTACACACACACACACACACACACACACACACACACACACACACACACACACACACACACACACACACACACACACACACAAACACACACACACACACACACACACACACACACACACACACACACACACACACACAAAGGGCAGCATAATCTATCATAAGAAAGTGTGTGATATATTTCACCATGACTTCAAATAGCTGCCTGGCGACGGGGGTCCTGTCCAATAGAGACGGCTGGGTGGACAAAGCTACACTATAGCCTCCTCTCTTTACTGCAGCAGAGTGGCAAGCCAGCCGTGGCAGTAACCTGAGTCTGGAAAAACAAAGAAAAAAGACAATCGCAAAAATCTAACTGACCCCTGTCACTCTCTCCCCCATACCACTGGCTTAATCTTAATTGAATCAGCTTCATAGAAAGATGTTGACACTGAGAGATTGCAGGAATCTGGGAGGGCCTTGGCAGAGCAGGGGAGCGCTGGGAAAAACTCCCCCCAATTCATTAAGGTGTCCCCCTGCCTCCCTTTCCCCCATTCTTCACTGTCTCAGGGAGATAATGTCCCCCAGACAATTTGATCTCTCACTGTGGTCCGCAACTTTACTACCCTTCCCTTGACCATGAAGTCTAAAATCCTCCTCCTCTGATCTCAGGTGGACACAGCATCTCTTAAAATGTATGTGAACTCCTTTTGTGCAGTTGTTTTCATGTCATTATTTTAGTGTTACAGGGACAGTTGGGAGTCACAATAACCATAGTTGAAGTATTTCATATGGATGAAGGACTAGCCATATCATGCAAGACACGTTTATTTGCTTGGAGGAGTCATTTCTCTGGAGATTACCCATCATGGATTACTCCATCTCCATCATGACTTCATTGAGACTCCATAGGCCATGGTCGTGATCCTCAGAATGTAATATTGAGTAGAAGCGCTACAGGTCCTTTTTCGGGAGCCATACATTCTAATGTTTCCACCAATATTAGCCTCTATCCTGATATTTCCCATTGACCATAATGCTGCTGCCAGTGCTAATAGCTAGCACTGCCCAACCACCACTATTAGTACTGTAGCTAAGATTAAACATGAAATTAGGCCAACATTACACCCCAAAACAACAACAACAACAACATTAGCTATGCTCCCAGAGCAGTAATGGATGATTTGAGATGAGAAGTGACAGCCAGGCCCTGGTGTGGCCAGATCTACATATGAATGGCATTTAGGCTGTTCCTCTGCACCATGCAGGTGGTGTGTGATAAGGGCCCTAATCTAGATGAAGAACCCTGGCGCAGGCCCCAGGATAGACCAGGCCTCCTTTATTAGCCCTGAAGAAGCAAGGGAAGCGGGTAGAATGCTAATGCCCAGTGTCCTCTCTACTCTCCCAGCCACGGACTCCCACACTCCCAGCCTACTCCCAGTCTCATTCCTCCCAGCCCCACTCCCAGCTTCTCCCTGCGCTGTTAGCAACACTAAACTAGGCACAGGTTAGCACGTCACGGGCGGATAACATCAAAAGTAGTGCCTGTATCAGGCTGCTTCCGTTCCCCTCCCTCCATCTGCCTCAGGAAGAACGGCAGTCTGGCTGATGTTAGGCCAGCGTGGTGCGTTGCCATCATTTGATCAGGCTCTGCCTCTTGCTACTCTCACTACTATGTAAAGTCTGTGTTCTGTGTTGTTCTGGACAAGAGCTAGAGACGCCAGATTCTGCCTCGGGGCTAACTCTCCTCATCCATTATGCATGGGCATTATTCAGACAATTATTGATAATGCTTTTCACATAGGTGATTATTCATACATTCATTATTGCAGTCGCTAATGTGCGAGTATTAAAGACATTGTTATTAATGTCGAACCATTGGAAGAGCGCCAGCGGTCCCAGAAGCCTGACACGCTTTGGTTATTTCAAAGCCAGGAGAGGGAGAGAGAGAGAGAGAGAGAGAGACAGAGAGAGAGAGGGATAGAGAGAGAGAGCGACAGAGAAGGATAGAGAGAGAGAGACAGAGAGAGAGGGAGAGAGGGATAGAGGGAGAGGGAGAGGGAGAGGGAGAGGGAGAGGGAGAGGGAGAGGGATAGAGGGAGAGGGAGAGGGAGAGGGAGAGGGAGAGGGAGAGAGAGAGAGAGAGAGGAGAGAGAGAGAGAGAGGTGGGGGCTAATAGAGAAGGTAGATAATCCTGATAGGTGATGGTCACAGGAAGTTGGTTATTGAGTTGGTATTCCCAAAGCTTTAGAGAGAGGGAGTGCCTACTGTAGTGTAGATAAAGGGTTTAGATCAGCAGAGATGAGCGAGGATACACTGATAACATGGGAGAGGTTCTGTATACCCAGAACCAGAGTGTCTTGTTTGCTAGCTTCCTGGCTCCAGACTCCCCCTTTCCCCCGTCTCCCGGTGTCTCTCCGGTGTCTCCCCTCTCTACCCCGTCCTTCACGCTCTCTCTACCCAGTCTCTCCCGGTGTCTCTCCCTTTCTCTCCCCCCTGTCTCCCCCTCCTTCTCTCCTCCTGTCTCTCCCCATCTCTCTCCCCCATATCTACTCCCTCTCTCCCCCTGTCTCCCCCCTCAGCATGCTTGTGCTTCCTCTGTGGATCTATACCCCAGTCCTGATAGATCACATCCAAGAACACCCAGGGCAGGTCAATGCATCAAGGCTAACCTAAATAATTCATTTAGCATGTGTACATAGTCTTAATTACTGTTAATTATTGATGGCGCTATGCTACTGGAGCTGATTGCATTTATTCCAAGAATCAAGGAGTTGACTTTGGCTCGCACTCTAATACTGCCTAGTAAGACAGCAGGAATTGGACAGCTTTTCGTTGTTGCTGTTCTTCCTTTGTTTTTTTGTTTTTTCCTCCAGGGCAGAATGTAGTCTAGTCTTAGGGAGTGTTATCTGTTTGTGTTTCACTGAATTGTCATGGTATCTGTTGGGCAGGCAGGCAGGCAGCTAGACCGTATTCAGAGAGGAGACTCCCATGGCTCCATGCACTCATTTGTTTTAACATATCACTCTGTTAAGGGGATGGCTATGGGGATCAGTAGTGACGTAGCTGACTGGTTACTGACTCAGTCAGTGCGGTGGAGTGTGTGTGTTTGTGTGCCTCACTCTGCATCCCTCTCTCTGTCTGTGTTGAAAAAAGAGAAACGGACAGATTCCAAGTGTCAGATGCCTATGTGTTCCCCGGTTTTATCCTCACTCAATAAATAGTCAATCTATTTCCAATGCTGGGCCGTATTGTCATGCAGGAGGCCCTGTGGAAACTGACCTTTCAGTCAGGCTATTTAGTGAAACACCATTATCATTCCAAACTCTCCTGCTCAGGGTGTAACTCTAGCCCCACTCTGGGTCGACTGGACTGAGATAAGGGCATTCTGGGATGTTTCCAGTCTAGCAGAGACACACATGCACACATGCACATACGTACACACACACATACACAGTGGCAGATGCACGCGCGCACACACACACACACATACGCACACATACTTTCATGCACGTACACACACACGTACACACGTACACACAGTCTAGCCACCAGGCAGCGAGGCTAGTCCAGGGACCGGCCCTAGTAATCGCTCCACAGTGATCCAGTTACAATCCTTTGTGTTGCAGCACATTTCACCCCCCTAATCGGCTGTAATGCTATTGCCATCGATAAAGTGTGTGAAACATCATTCTTGAGAGAACTTTTATGAGTCATTTAGCCTGTAATTGACTTTTAAAGCAGTCTGTGGTAATGAGTGATACTGCTGACCAGGTGGGCAGGAGAGGAGATAAATGCAGATATTTTTTTTGTACGAATTGGAATGGATGGTGCTATAGACAAAACCTCTCTGTAATGAGGAGTGGAGACAGACATCTTCCAGCTTCACCAAAAGTAGAAGCTCTCTGTTCGCTCTGTCCTGCCACAAATTATTCTTATTTCTTTTACGAAACAGATAAGGTAGAAAGCTCCTGTCTCACTGGTGCTGCCGAGGAGGAGCTGTCGCCATATTGATTTTGTCTTAGATGAGGTCTCTGAAACCTCATTTACTCCTGTTGTCATCACAGCCCAACATCAGTGTCTGACAACGTGCATTTCCACTTCATCTAACTATCCTGCAGGGCGGCCATATTGGAAATCAGGGTTGGTGCAGATGGTAATGGAGCACACACACACACACACACACACACACACACACACACACACACACACACACACACACACACACACACACACACACACACACACACACACACACACACACACACACACACACACACACACACCACAGGAACGATGTTGACAGAACACTTGCATGATGAGACGTATAAGACAGATAGTGTTGCTGCTGACTGTCCATTCATTGTAGCGTCTAAATAAAGCCTGAACATTTAAGGAGTGTTGTTATTATGTTTCAGGAATCTGGTCCCTCCTGGGTGGATCTGGTGGCATCTTGGCATGTGGGTGAGGGTGTATCACGGTGTAACATGGCACTACTGTTCCCATAGCTGCTGTAAGTGTCTGATGAAATACACATGGATGTTGTCCGAGCTAACTCAGTATACTTATGTCATTATCCTGTGAAGTACACATTAAGTATAGCAAATATTACACACATGCAGCTGGGATAGACAGCTTAGGTCAGCAAAGGAATGTAGTATTTTATAGAGCACAATGTTACAATTAAACAATACAGCACATTATGTGAGTAAATGATCCTGGCAAGGTAACAAATAGCACCACCCTGCTTTCAGCTGTATACAGAGTGACAACATAACAAAGACAGGTAAAACAAACCTAGCCACCTACACACTGACTCACCACACAGTAGGCACCACTGAGTAGCGTAGGTTAGCTGCATGCCCTCCTTCAAGAGAAATTCATACAATTACTCCTTTCAAAGCCAGAGGGCAGGGATTTCTACGTATGCATAAATGGCAATTGGGATTTTTTATTTCATTATTAAACAGAAGAAAATATGCACAAAGATGTGTCTGTGTGTAATTAAACTAATTAAAGAACAGCATTAATAAAATATCAGTCAAGCCAGCTGTTTACAGTGTAACGCTAGCGGCCTGGGGAAGAGTGTGTCTGTGTGTGTGTGTTTTAATATGATGTGTTTTTAAAGAGCTCCCGTGGTGTGTCCTCTCCAGGGAGAGAGTGAGGAGAGGGGCCACCTCTGTGTTGTCCCCAAGGATAACAAAACACAGATATTAACAACACCCCCAAATACCATCAGCACTCTGGTAGGGAGAAAAACACTGAAATAATATTATAGTACTTTTACCCACAATCACTATTACGTCTCGTGAAATACTCAGTAGACCTACATTTACTGCTGCGACTTCTATTATAAGAACACTACAGATAACTAGTCAATCAAGTATATGCTATTGGGCTACTGAGTTGTAAAACAACTGAGTAGACCTACTTTTTCACTGCTATTGCTGTGACTGCTACTTTAACTATACAAAAGGTATTTTTAGTCAGCCAAGTAGTCCTTGATCTAATGGGGCTACCTTAGGACAGAGCCAGAACCCAGCCAACCCTTTCAAATGAATAGATCTTCTCTGTCAGGTGAAGCCTTGTCAGTGTTATTGTATACACATGCTGTGTCCTGTCACGTATAATGGCCCTTTCTGCCCAGATAAATGAGGGATGGCTCTATGGTGATTGTCAACGTGCTGATAAAGGCGAGGCAGGGAAAGAGACTGATTAATAATGCATTGGTGTCTGTCTGTCTGGCCACGGGGACAGGACAAGGCCAGGCAGGGTGAAGAATGTAGGTCAGATGTCCTCTTCAAGTGGTCAGTGATGATCCTTTTGTGCCACCCACCCACCCAGTGTCCAGTTCCATCTCTTGACCTGTTCTGCCTGTCTTCAAGGAGGTGTGTATGTGTCTGTGTGTGTGTCTCTGTGTGTGTGTGTGTGCACGTGTGTCTTTGAGAGTGTGTGTCTCTGTGTGTATGGGTGTGTGTGTGTGTGCACGTGTGTCTTTGAGAGTGTGTGTGTCTGTGTGTATGGGTGGGTGTGTGTGTCTGTGTGTCTTTGAGAGTGTGTGTGTCTGTGTGTATGGGTGGGTGTGTGTGTCTGTGTGTCTTTGAGAGTGTGTGTGTCTGTGTGTATGGGTGGGTGTGTGTGTCTGTGTGTCTTTGAGAGTGTGTGTGTCTGTGTGTCTTTGAGAGTGTGTGTGTCTGTGTGTATGGGTGGGTATGTGTGTCTGTGTGTATGGGTGGGTGTGTGTGTCTGTGTGTATGGGTGGGTGTGTGTGTCTGTGTGTCTTTGAGAGTGTGTGTGTCTGTGTGTCTGGGTGGGTGTTTGAGTGGAAGGGTAAACAATTGTACGTATATGTTGGGGTGTGAACGATTATGTGTTTGTATAAGTTTATGTACTATGTATATATAGTACATATAAGTAGGACTATGTATGAACATGTGTATCTATAGTACCCTTCAGATTTCTTTAGGGTACAGACATCCCTTCCCCTCTGCCCAGCCCTGTGTGAGAGGAGGCGTGGGTGACGGATGGCCATAGAGATGACCTCTCTTAAGAGCGGTCAGCAGCGAAGGGCCTGGCTCTGACCCCAGCCACTTATCCACATTAATCACAGACCTCTCCTCATCTCCTGGAAGGAGCTTTTATCGGCCCTGCTGAAAGCTACTGTCCAGTCCTCCTCCTCCTCCTCCTCATCTCTCATCTCTCATCCCTCTCTGCCTCTTACTGCCTCCTCCTCCTTCTTCCTCCTCCCTTTCTCCCTCCTCCTCCCTCTCTCCCTCCTCTCGTTTAGCCTTCCATAAGATGCCCTGTGTCCTAAATGGCACCCTATTCCCTTATTCTGACCACTGACCACAGGGCGCTGGTAAAAAGTTGTGCACTACATATGGAATAGGATGCCATTTGTGATGCACATTCTGTCCTCCTCTCCACTCAACATTAGGCCACAACTATCAGGCCATCACAACACATTCATCAGGCCTTGACTGTTATCACCCAGAAAGGCTTGAATATGGAAATGGGATCCTGACACTGATAAGGCCAGGCTTGGATTATCTCCTACTCTCCTTCATCAGATAGTCACAGAGGAATGGTAACAGGCCGGAACATTCCCCCATTGTTTTGTAAGGGTGCTGATAGGGTTGGGCTGGGGGGGGGGGGGGGGGGGGGGGGGGGGTGACACACACACATACTGAATCACACACACAAACATGAGGACACTCACATTCAGGTTAGGGCTGTGCTGGTTGTAGGTGGGTAGGTAGAAGGTGAGGAAGATGGTTGTAGGAGGGTCATAGGGAGTGCAGGGGAGCACCTGGGCTGCTCCTCACTCCTCACCTGTTGTCACACTGAGGTGCACATATACTGTGGTCACTACTCAATGCCCCTGCAGCTGCAGATTTGACCTGGTTGTTCCCCTTGCCCCAAAGACATTGATATGCATACTTCTACCACTAACATGCACACATATACTAACTCAAATACATGTAAACACACACATTAATTCATGAGCACACACATCTATTTATGCACGCACGAACGCGCACACACACACACATATTAGGGGCTAGAGCTGGGCGATATGGAAATAAATCCATATCACGGTAAATGGACAGAATTATCACGATAACGATACATTTAACGATACGTTTTTTACATTTTTACATTAATGTTCACCACAGTTTTACATTACCCTTAATTAATACTACTACTACTACTTGAATATTGTAGCTATCAAGTGTCCCATTAACAATCAACAATATTAGCTAACTTATTTAATTTAAAACCTCACATTTCTCTAGTAGGGCCTGTAGGTTATTTATTGTAATTAACAATATCAGACAAATATCCCTGATAAGTGGTTGGTTTGGTCGGTATCGATAGGGTTCGGGTTTATCGTTCCAGCTCTAACACGCACGCACGCACGCACGCACACGCACACACACACACACAACCCCCCCACCCGCCCGGTCCCCTCCGTCTCTCCTCAACACGTGTGCTGTACTAACTAAACTAAAATAGGGCAGGTTTAATTAGGGCCTTGCTACCTGAGCAGTTCTTCAAAGCCATCCCGCCCCTGTGCTAATCTTAGGCAACGCTTCGTTATGAATTCTTCAAAGTCCCACCCAGCTGTCAGGAGGGCTTGTTGAGAGCTCCGTCATTAGTAGGGTACGGCAGGTACAAAGAACGGTCTGTTGTTCTGAGGGTGGAGGTTGGAGGGTAACATCTTGGCCTGCAGAGATAGGAGGAATCCCAAATGGCACCCTACTACCTATTTAGCGCACTACTTTTGACCACAGCCCATAGAACTCTGGTCAAAAGTAGTGCACTATAAAGTGAAAAGGGTGCCATTTGGGACCCATTCCTTGGCCCGACGCGGTAGAGGAGTTCCCTGTAGGTACTCTGACCTGAAGTGCTCAGGTGTGTTGACTTGGACTTGGACACAGTTGCTCACAAAGGATAGTATTGACATGACTAGGAGGGTAAAATCCCTCTCGTGTTTGACTGAGCTGAGAGGCACTAAAGAGAGCGTATCTTATCAGACACATTATTAGCTGTGATCGGCAAGACTATCAAAAAACGTTAGCTGACAAAAGAGGGCCTGTCCAAAACACTGCAATAAAGTGAGCCGCTATTGGCTGGTAAGTGATTTAAATGAGTGTCTAAATGGCTATGGCTGAGGCTTTGATAAGACTGAGGCAGGCTGGGCTGCAGGGCTGCCATGATTCTACAGCTGATTATTAACACACTGATACTATACAGCACTACTAGGCCTCCAAGCAAACAGCTGATTATTGACACACTGATACGACACTACTAGGCCTGCAAGCAAACTGATGTCATAATGGGCTAATACAACTCAAAACAACTGAACTTAACAACACACTCCTTAAAATACCTGTCACTCTTATCCACCTCATTTTCGAACGCTTTTAAAATACTGAAGCCAAACGCGGGAAATATGAATACAACTTCCTCTGCGTTCGAGCATTATCATAATTCATATGCGGGCCATTAGAAATCCCTGCAGTAGCATGTTTCTGTTATCTGATACATCAGCCTTGTTTGCCTAAACTGCAGAGAAAAGCCCCATAACAGATCCAAACGGTTGCCCAATGAGGCAGGCTAGATGCACTTATTTTGAAATGAATATGCATTCTAAATGCCAGGCTTTTGAGTGGTTATTCAAATGAAATAGAAAATGCATGTTGGGGAAAGTTTAGGAGAGAAAGCACATTGGTGTGATCACTTTTGTCCTGTTATGACAACAATGTCACACTGCATTTGCAAATAGTTGCACAGGACAGAGAGAGATGCAATGACATACTGTAAAAGATGCAAAGGCTGAACAGCGTTTGTTGTTGAATCACTACATTTAAATACCAGTTACTGTATTCTTTTTCATTAGGCCTACATATACATTGAATTATTATTTGCAGTTGTCACTATGACAATGAACACACCCTGAAAGCACTGAATGGTCTGAACCAGTATCTGTGTGTTAGAGACCTCATAAATGGTCTGAAGCAGTATCTGTGTGTTGGAGACCTCATGAATGGTCTGAACCAGTATCTGTGTGTTAGAGACCTCATGAATGGTCTGAACCAGTATCTGTGTGTTGGAGACCTCATGAATGGTCTGAACCAGTATCTGTGTGTTAGAGACCTCATGAATGGTCTGAACCAGTATCTGTGTGTTAGAGACCTCTTGAATGGTCTGAACCAGTATCTGTGTGTTAGAGACCTCATGAATGGTCTTGTGTTACCACCTTATTAATAGACAGCATACAGTAGGTTACATTGATCAGTTGATTGACAGGTGTAGGATGATAAACAATAAACTTTCCTCTAGCGTGGATGCTCACCAACGTTTTATAGTTATGTAGCCTATAGTTAGTTAATCATTATAGTTATAGTTATAGGCTTGGTGGATGGCCTGGGCATTCATCAACTCAACACAACTAATGTTATTGTCACAAGACAACTAGCCTAATAGTAGGTCTAGCTAACATTATTATCACAACAGAACTAACCTACTAGTAGGTCTAGCTAACATTATTATCACAACAGAACTAGCCTACTAGTAGGTCTAGCTAACATTATTATCACAACAGAACTAGCCTACTAGTAGGTCTAGCAAACATTATTATCACAACAGAACTAACCTACTAGTAGGTCTAGCTAACATTATTATCACAACAGAACTAGCCTACTAGTAGGTCTAGCTAACATTATTATCACAACAGAACTAGCCTACTAGTAGGTCTAGCTAACATTATTATCAGAACAGAACTAGCCTACTAGTAGGTCTAGCTAACATTATTATCACAACAGAACTAGCCTAATAGTAGGTCTAGCTGTAACGGCTTTCTTCCTGGGATGAAGGAGAGGACCAAAATGCAGCGCGGTTATTGTTCAACATGTTTAATAAGATGATAAACGATGAACATTAACAAATAACAAAATAGAAAGCCGAGACAGTCCTATCTGGTGCAGAACACAAACACAGAGACAGGAAACAACCACCCACAATCCCCAACACAAAACAAGCCACCTATATATGATTCTCAATCAGGGACAACGATTGACAGCTGTCTCTGATTGAGAACCATATTAGGCTGGACACAGAAACAGACAAACTAGACACACAACATAGAATGCCCACCCCAACTCACGCCCTGACCATACTAAACAAATACAAAAACAAGGGAAAACAGGTCAGGAACGTGACAGAACCCCCCCCTCAAGGTGCGAACTCCGGGCGCACCCCTAAAACTCAAGGGGAGGGTCTGGGTGGGCATCTGTCCGCGGTGGCGGCTCCGGCGCAGGACGAGGACACCACTCCACCATTGTCTTTATCCCCCTCCTTAGCGTCCTTTGAGTGGCGACCCTCGCCCCCGACCCTGGTCTAGGAACCCTCCCAAAGGTCCCTCCTAAATAGAGGAGATAACTCAGGACAGAGAGGTAGCTCCGGACAGAGAGGTAGCTCAGGACAGAGAGGTAGCTCAGGACAGTGGGGCAACTCCTTACTGAAGGGCAGCTCCGGACAGAGAGGCAGCTCCGGACTGAAGGGCAGCTCCGGACTAATGGCAGCTCATGACTGGAGGGCAACTCATGACTGGAGGGCAACTCATGACTGGAGGGCAACTCATGACTGGAGGGCAACTCATGACTGGAGGGCAACTCATGACTGGAGGGCAGCTCATGACTGGAGGGCAGCTCATGACTGGAAGGCAGCTCATGACTGGAAGGCAGCTCATGACTGTAGGGCAGCTCATGACTGTAGGGCAGCTCATGACTGTAGGGCAGCTCATGACTGTAGGGCCGCTCATGACTGTAGGGCCGCTCATGACTGTAGGGCAGCTCATGACTGGAGTGCAGCTCATGACTGGCTGGCGGCTCTGGCGGCCCCTGACTGGCTGGCGGCTCTGGCGGCTCCTGACTGGCTGGCGGCTCTGGCGGCTCCTGACTGGCTGGCGGCTCTGGCGGCCCCTGACTGGCTGGCGGCTCTGGCGGCCCCTGACTGGCTGGCGGCTCTGGCGGCCCCTGACTGGCTGGCGGCTCTGGCGGCCCCTGACTGGCTGGCGACTCTGGCGGCCCCTGACTGGCTGGCGGCTCTGGCGGCCCCTGACTGACGAACGGCTCTAGCGGCTCCTGACTGACGAACGGCTCTGACGGCTCGGGACAGACGGGCGGCTCAGATGGCGCTGGGCAGACGGATGGCTCAGATGGCGCTGGGCAGACGGATGGCTCAGATGGCGCTGGGCAGACGGATGGCTCAGATGGCGCTGGGCAGACGGATGGCTCAGATGGCGCTGGGCAGACGGATGGCTCAGATGGCGCTGGGCAGACGGATGGCTCAGATAGCGCTGGGCAGACGGATGGCTCAGATGGCGCTGGGCCGACGGATGGCTCAGATGGCGCTGGGCAGACGGATGGCTCAGATGGCGCTGGGCAGACGGATGGCTCAGATGGCGCTGGGCAGACGGATGGCTCAGATGGCGCTGGGCCGACGGATGGCTCAGATGGCGCTGGGCCGACGGATGGCTCAGATGGCGCTGGGCCGACGGATGGCACAGATGGTGCTGGGCAGGCAGGCAGCTCAGACGGCGCTGGGCAGACGAGCAGTGCAGGCAGCTCAGACGGCGCTGGGCAGACGAGCAGTGCAGGCGGCGTTGGGCAGGCAGGCAGTACAGATGGTGCTGGGCAGACGAGCAGTGCAGGCGGCGTTGGGCAGACGGCCGAATCTGACCTGCTGAGGCGCACATTAGGCCTGGTGCGTGGTGCTGGAACTGGTGGTACCGGACTGGAGACACGCACCTCAAGGCTAGTGCGGGGAACAGGAACAGGGCACACTGGACTCTCGAGGCGCACTATAGGCCTGGTGCGTGGTACCGGAACTGGAGGTAGTGGGCTGAGGGCACGCACCTCAGGGCGAGTGCGGGGAGAAGGAACAGTGCGTACAGGGCTCTGGAGACGCACAGGAGGCTTGGTGCGTGGTGCCGGAACTGGAGGTACTGGGCTGGAGACACGCACCATAGGGAGAGTGCGTGGAGGAGGAACAGGCCTCTGGAGACGCACTGGAAGCCTGGTGCGTGGTGTAGGCACTGGTGGTACTGGGCTGGGGCCACGCACCATAAGGCGAGTGCGGGGTGCTGGAACTGGAGGAAATGGGCTGGGGCGGGAAGGTGGCGCCGGATATACCGGACCGTGCAGGCGTACTGGCTCCCTTGAGCACCGAGCCTGCCCAACCTTACCTGGTTGAATGCTCCCCGTAGCCCGTCCAGTGCGGGGAGGTGGAATAACCCGCACTGGGCTGTGTAGGCGAACCGGGGACACCATTCGTAAGGCTGGTGCCATGTACACCGGCCCGAGGAGACGTACTGGAGGCCAGATATGTAGAGCCGGCTTCATGGCACTTCATGGCTCAATGCTCAATCTAGCCCGGCCAATGCGGGGAGGTGGAATAACCCGCACCGGGCTATGCACACGTACAGGAGACACCGTGCGCTCTTCCGCATAACACGGTGTCTGCCCGTACTCCCGCTCTCCACGGTAAGCATGCACCTCAGGGCGAGTACCGTGTATACTACGCCAAACCAACATCTCTCTCTCTTCGCTCTCCTCCAATATCACCAACAACTCATCAAATGTCTCATAATCTCCCATCCTTTCACTTTCCTCCAATCTGTCCAATAACTCCTCCACATTCTCCGACTCGTACCTCAATTTCGCCAACTGCTCCTTATGGTAAGCACGGGGAACTGGCTCAAGTCTCCCACTTGACACAGCCACACTCCCCGTGTGCCCCCCCCCAAGAAATTTTGGGGGGAGCCTCTCGGGCTTCCATCCACTCTGCCTTGCTAGCTCCTGCTGCTGCTGCTGCTGCCGCTGCTTCCCGTAGCCACGCTGCTTGGTCCGAGTTTGGTGGGTGGTTCTGTAACGGCTTTCTTCCTGGGATGAAGGAGAGGACCAAAATGCAGCGCGGTTATTGTTCAACATGTTTAATAAGATGATAAACGATGAACATTAACAAATAACAAAATAGAAAGCCGAGACAGTCCTATCTGGTGCAGAACACAAACACAGAGACAGGAAACAACCACCCACAATCCCCAACACAAAACAAGCCACCTATATATGATTCTCAATCAGGGACAACGATTGACAGCTGTCTCTGATTGAGAACCATATTAGGCTGGACACAGAAACAGACAAACTAGACACACAACATAGAATGCCCACCCCAACTCACGCCCTGACCATACTAAACAAATACAAAAACAAGGGAAAACAGGTCAGGAACGTGACACTAGCAAACATTATTATCACAACAGAACTAGCCTACTAGTAGGTCTAGCTAACATTATTATCACAACATAACTAACCTACTAGTAGGTCTAGCTAACATTATTATCACAACAGAACTAACCTACTAGTAGGTCTAGCTAACATTATTATCACAAGACAACTAGCCTACTAGTAGGTCTAGCTAACATTATTATCACAAGACAACTAGCCTACTAATAGGTCTAGCTAACATTATTATCACAAGACAACTAGCCTACTAGTAGGTCTAGCTAACATTATTATCACAACAGAACTAGCCTACTAGTAGGTCTAGCTAACATTATTATCACAACAGAACTAGCCTACTAGTAGGTCTAGCAAACATTATTATCACAACAGAACTAGCCTACTAGTAGGTCTAGCTAACATTATTATCACAACATAACTAACCTACTAGTAGGTCTAGCTAACATTATTATCACAACAGAACTAGCCTACTAGTAGGTCTAGCTAACATTATTATCACAAGACAACTAGTCTACTAGTAGGTCTAGCTAACATTATTATCACAACAGAACTAGCCTACTAGTAGGTCTAGCTAACATTATTATCACAACAGAACTAGCCTACTAGTAGGTCTAGCTAACATTATTATCACAACAGAACTAACCTACTAGTAGGTCTAGCTAACATTATTATCACAACAGAACTAGCCTACTAGTAGGTCTAGCTAACATTATCATCACAACAGAACTAGCCTACTAGTAGGTCTAGCTAACATTATTATCACAACAGAACTAGCCTACTAGTAGGTCTAGCTAACATTAGCATCACAACAGAACTAGCCTACTAGTAGGTCTAGCTAACATTATTATCACAACAGAACTAACCTACTAGTAGGTCTAGCTAACATTATTATCACAACAGAACTAGCCTACTAGTAGGTCTAGCTAACATTATCATCACAACAGAACTAGCCTACTAGTAGGTCTAGCTAACATTATTATCACAACAGAACTAGCCTACTAGTAGGTCTAGCTAACATTATCATCACAACAGAACTAGCCTACTAGTAGGTCTAGCTAACATTATTATCACAACAGAACTAGCCTAATAGTAGGTCTAGCTAACATTTTTTATCACAACAGAACTAGCCTACTAGTAGGTCTAGCTAACATTATTATCACAACAGAACTAGCCTACTAGTAGGTCTAGCTAACATTATTATCACAACAGAACTAGCCCACAAGTAGGTCTAGCTAACATTATTATCACAACAGAACTAGCCTACTAGTAGGTCTAGCTAACATTATTATCACAACAGAACTAGCCTACTAGTAGATCTAGCTAACATTATTATCACAACAGAACTAACCTACTAGTAGGTCTAGCTAACATTATTATCACAACAGAACTAGCCTACAAGTAGGTCTAGCTAACATTATTATCACAACAGAACTAGCCTACTAGTAGGTCTAGCTAACATTATTATCACAACAGAACTAGCCTACTAGTAGATCTAGCTAACATTATTATCACAACAGAACTAGCCTACTAGTAGGTCTAGCTAACATTATTATCACAACAGAACTAGCCTACTAGTAGGTCTAGCTAACATTATTATCACAACAGAACTAGCCTACTAGTAGGTCTAGCTAACATTATTATCACAACAGAACTAACCTACTAGTAGGTCTAGCTAACATTATTATCACAACAGAACTAGCCTACTAGTAGGTCTAGCTAACGTTAGCGAACTTGATACACTTACACTTGTTTTTTTTACTTTTACACTCTATCATATACTTTTCTAATAGTTTACTCTGTCAAGTTTGCCACCAGCGCACTGCTGCAGTAGGGAAGTAAAGTGGAAGTCGAATCCATCACTTACGTTGTTTGGCTGTGTCCATAGAAAAGTTTGAAAATGAGGTGGACAGTATCGGTCACACTCTAGGGTCACATTGAGGTCAATATTTATCTTGATGAACATGTCAAATAAAGGAAAAGGTTCTGGTTTGCTCTAGTCCTATCAGAGGGGAGAGCTGTAAATAAGTGGGTGATGGTCATGTAGTGACGTGTCAGAAAGACTGTGGCCTAATAATAGAACCTGCCTTCCTCTAAGACATGTCTGTCTCATACTCACTGCTGTTGAAGGCCAGAGTGTGTGTGCGTGTATGTATGTATGTATGTGTGTGTGCATGTATGTATGTGCATGTATGTGTGTGTGTGTGTGTGTGTGTTTGTACACGGGGAGCTAAACTGATTTTAATTGCTGCTCCGAATAGCTTTTGGAGTGACAGCGAAGAATGTGACGATGGCTCTTTAGCTCAATCAAACAGGCGTGTCTGCGAGCTCTGTCTCACACACACACACACACACACACACACACACACACACACACACACACACACACACACACACACACACACACACACACACACACACACACACACACACACACACACACACACACACACACACACACACAGCCTCAGAGAAGACTTTTTAAAAGAACATTACCTTGTTTCTCCAACCCCCCATCTCAATCAAATATCCCAAACCCAACCCCTTGAATGACAAGAGCTGCTGTCTGGCGTATGATCTATCTACGATCACTTAGCCCAACATGTTCTGTTGTTGTGTAAAGATGTGAGAAAGTTTCCTTCTCAGAAATATGAAATATCAGAAATCTGAGGTAGCTACAGAAACCCTTTGTTAAGCAGCTCGCTGTGACACACTGAAAGGTCTTTGATTGGCAAGCCATGCAGCCAGGCAGGCAGTGTGAGTGTCAGTGTCAGTATCACAGTCTTTCACACATTTAGTGGCCCATATGTTACTACAGTGAGACAGCCAGGGCACGGCCTGTGACTGTGTGCCTATAGACCCTATTCTGACCGGCTGCATCACGCGCAAATCTCCATTTAATCACCAAGCTCAAGTTACCCCACACGTAATAAATGGCAGATTAGTTTATTCTTCACTGTGCTTGACACATATCTCCCTCCATAACGTTTTGCTGCGGGCGGGGGCGGGGGTTAGGCCTCATGGTTGGCATAGCGAGCCACGTTAAATGGCTGGGCCAAGCGTGTCATCTGGCGCTCGTCTAGAGCCCGCGGGTCCACCGCACCGGATGGAATGGATGGCCAACCGGCAGCCATTGTTCTAGAACACGCAGACACAACACCCACACAAGCTGTATGCACAAGCAAGTGCACATGTAAATGCACACACACACGCATGCGCAGACACACACACACACACACACACACACACACACACACACACACACACACACACACACACACACACACACACACACACACACACACACACACACACACACACACACACACACACACACACACACACACACACACACACACACACTCCCCAAAACCTTTTGTCAGGAATTTGTTGAAGACACATTTGTAAATATTCATATTGTTCTCGTAATACGATCAACAGAGAAATGAGAGGGACAGAGAGAGACAGAAAAATGGGTTACAATAACGAGAGAGAGAAAGATTGAGAGACTAGACGACAAAAATAACAATCAACCATTATCCTGGCAGTGTAGTTAGTGAGCTGGCTGCACCAACAATGGGTCGGAGATGTAATATTGAAAGGTTACTTGGGTTACTCTGCCGAGTCTGTCACCTCCTTGCCTCCGGGGGCCCTAATCAGTTCACCCTATAATTATGGCCCCACAAAAGGCCCTGTTAAAGTTCCTGTAAAATGAACCTGATGATATTGAGAAGAAGAAGAGAGAACAGAGGGCCTTCTTTTAATTAGGGCCATCCATCTTAACCTTGTCTACTGGAGGTGAAGTGAAGGTAGGCTGGGTCAAGCTCTCTAACCTCTCCCCTGGTATTGTCTTCCCTCCGTCGCTGACTGGAGGACAATAGTGACGCTAGCTAGTCACCAGAGACCTTTTGTTGCCCATGAGCTGGCTCCGAGTAGGATTTACCACTGAATAGTTTTTTTTTACAGTGACACAATACTTGAAATTCACAATGGGAACCCAACACTGCACGCATCACTGTTGTATACGAAACATGTGCGATGAGCGGCTATAAAAATGAAGTGTAACCTCAGATCACTACACAGCTGTTGGTGTGACGTAAAGCATTGGGTTTTGTAAGAGGAAACAACTTGAGGCGTGTGAGAACAATTTTTTTTATTGGGTATTCCTGAAAGTGGTATCCAGGATTACATGTTTTACAGATAATCCTTTGCTCCGGTGTTTGATACACTGTCTACATGTGTGCGTGTGTCTGTGTGTGTGTATGAGCGTGCTTGTGGTTCTGCTCTGCTTTTGGTTGTGTGTGTGCGCGCATGTGTGTGTGTGTCACACAGCATGTGTTATACCAGCCATGCTTGTTTAGTGGTGCCCCAGTCACACAGACAGGCGCTGTGTTTAGAATGACTGTCTCCTCTCCAAAGGCTTCTAGGTGAGGAGCAGAGCCGGATCTGATGATCAAAAGTACTGTTTGTTTTTGCTTCCCGACCTCGAGAGAGGGAAACGCCACGTCCCCACTGAGCACAGCACAGACGGGTTACCCCTCGCACTGATCAGCTCTCTTGAGAGGCCTCACATTGTGTGTGTGTGTGCTGCTGTTTCATCACTGTGCTAGTTGCCTCCTCCTCCACCTTCCTCCTCCTCTCCACCCTCATCTCTCCCCATCTCCCTCTCCTCTCCTCCCCTCTCCACTCCTCCCCCCTCATCTCCTCCCACGTCTCTCCACCCTCATCTCTTCTACCTACCTCTTCCCCCCTCTCCTCTCTCGCTCTCCTCCACATCTTTCTCCCCTCATCCGCCCCCCCCTTTCTCCTCTCTCCTCCACCCTTCTCTCTCCCCTCCTCCCACCCCGTCTCTCCCCACTCCTCTCCATTTCCCTGTTCCCCTCTTTTCTCCCCCTCCTCAGTGTCTGCTACCTGGAGCTGACAGTGACGTGTGCTGTCACCTCTACTGCCGGATCTAGAAATGAAAGGTGGAACGGCAGGGCACACACACACACACACACATACTACAAACACACACACACAAAGACACACACACACACAAACACACACACACACACACACACACACACACACACACACACACACACACACACACACACACACACACACACACACGCACACACACACACATACACCGTACAAACACAGAAAGAGGGATTCTAGGCCTTTGGATGGTGTGTCTTCTTCTCTACCTGCTCTACCTCTTCGTCACAGTCTCAGCCTGCCGTAGCGTAGCGTAGCCGACCCATAGTGCCTGGCGTGGTCTTTCATCTGTACTGAGGTGGCGGTGGCAGTCGTATATTATTCATGGGCCGTGCAATCCAAGGCAAGCGTCATGTGGCAGAAGTAATAAGACTCTGAACTGGGAAGGAGGTGATGAACATGCAGGAGAGAGATAGACACAGGCCTCCTTTCTTTCTTCTACACTGGAAGATACACCCTGTGTACCTTAGGCATGCTGTACAACTTTGATTTATTCTGCATCGGTTGACACAACAGGTCGTTGTTAGGGTGTTCTGTTGGTTTTTCAGTTACATGTTTGAGCAGAACAGGACATATTTCCTGGAGGTATGGGGGATCACATTGCTTGTGTTTTCAGTACTACTAATTTAACAAATAAAAATAACATTTGTAACTGAAGAACATGTTTAAAGTCCCCTCTGTAAAGTAGAGGTGCTGTATGTGTCCACTCCTAACTCGGGCCACACGTAGCTGTTTCACCAAACAGAAGAAGGAGGGAAACATTTTACCTCCCAGAATTCCCCTCTCTAGACTAGTGTGCTGCAGGGGGCGGCTCATAGGTGAAGGGAAGAGTAGAGAGCAGAACAGCTGACTAGGCTCAGCCTATAAGACTGTGAGTCCTGGTGTGCAGTGTCTGGGGGCGATATGAGATTAACCACCTGGCCTTGGAGCTTGACCCACTGGAGCGAGAGAAGAGAGATGGAGAAGTAGGAGGGAAGGAGGGAGGGAGGAAGGTGAGAGAGAGGAGGGAGAGAGAGGAGGGAAAGAGAGAAAGAGGGAGAGAGAGGAGGGAGAGAAAGAGGGAGAGAGAGGAGGGGTGTGGTATGGTAGGTAAATGGACATTGGGGTTATGTAGGAAGAAAGACAGAGATTGGGTGAAGAAAGAGAGAGATCGGGAATAAAGAGAGAGGGACAGCCATTAGCTCATCAATGGAGGGGCATCACTACCACTTAACACAGTTTATTGATCTGGTCAGCCTGCAGGCCTCTGGTGAGTGTCCATTTCCTATTGAATATACCAAGTCTATTCTTATTGACCGCTATCCCCACTACTGCCCACCTCTCTTCCATCCCCACCAGGGAATGTTTTAAACACTAATTTGAAATTATAATCTCTGTGAGTAAATGTCATAATCGCCCCTAAAGCCTGGTGCAGATTGGCCGGAGAGCAGTGGTCTCAGAGGTCAGGGGGATTGGTCAATACTGACCTCTCTGTGGTCAGCCAAGACACTCAGTCATTGAGAAACAAAATGGCTTCTGTTGGTCAGCTGTTTTCTGGGTTCATGAAGCCGATGAGGGTTGTGATCCATTGAATGAAAATAGTGGGACATAAAATAAATGTTATATAGATGTGAATGACTGGAGAAATATCTGTATAATTGTTTTATAGAACCTGTTGTAGTGTGTTTGTGTGTGTGATTGTGTGCACAAGTACGTGTGTGCGGGCACCGTGTGACTACATGAAGAGTGACGCAGGAGTGACACAATCACTGACTGCTCATCAATGCTTCATAGGTTAGGTCTACACTGAGTGACAGGTCTACACTGAGCTGAGCTGGGGAGGGGAGGGAACGGGGAGGGGCATATTGCTATTGATCCTCTGCTCCAGGGGCTTCTACAGTTACCATGGTTATATGTGAGGGGGCAGGGCAGGAAGGGAACACTGCAATATGAGGTGATTTAATTGCTAGAAATTTGTATCACAATAAAATTTCAGTAGATATTCTAGTTTAATCTTTGTTTTTGTTAATTTTGTGGGGCTCCTCACCTGATTTTATTGTACAAAAGTCTCCATATACCTGTTATAATTTGCCCATAATTTAATTTGTCATAATTACACCACAGACGAATAGGACACTCATCTGATATACAGTACATGTTAGCTAAGGCTCTGTGGTCCCATAACCATTACTCTTCCATAGCTCAATGAGTCAGGGGTTTTTTGTGGGCAGATAGATAGATAGAGCAGAGGGGTCTGACAAAAGCCTCCCAAAGCTCCCAGTCAGTCAACCAGGTTGGGCCGGGCCCAGGCAGGCCTGCCAAACTCCTCAGCTGTTCCTCTAAAGCAGGCTGAAATAAGAGCAGGCCTCAAAAGCCCTTTGATCTTTTACTGCAGGGGTCAGGGCTGAAATGACCCGTAAATGAGGGAGGAATGAGCTTTCATTTTGTCAACCTGCTCTGTTATTATAAAGCAGGGCCTTCGGGTGACTTGAGCTTGTCTTAAGTACCTACGCCAGTGGAACAGCCAAACATGTTTTGGTGTCACCCAAAGCCCTGTTCACCTAGACAAGAAAACATTTACTGGGCCCCCATTGAACAGCTGTGGGAATATACCGAGGAGTGTGTGTGTGGGGGAGGGGGAGGTCGTGTGTGTGCTCGTGCTGCATGTCTGTGTGTGTAATGGCAGTGTGTATGTGGGACTTTTTGCCTGTGAGTGTTTGTAGGTAGATTTCTAAAGGAGTTGCTCTCTAGTCTACACATGCCAGCGTCTGAGGTGCGTTGTCGTCGAGAGATGAAGAGGAGCAGACATCACATAGGAAACAAAGCAACGGCAGTAAATACTGGGCTAAAAGGGAGCAGTCTCTCTACTGTAGCTGCTGTTTACAACATTCACATATCCAGACTAGTAGAGCCAACCTGTGTTGGCGGAGCACATAAAGGTAACAAAACATGATCATTACGGGATGCATTTGTACAAAATCGTGGTACAGAACACCTTCTTCCGAGTGCTGACATCGCCCACGCATCGCTCCGACTACAGAGAGAAAACCCCGCAGCTGACAAAGGGAAAGCTGGTGAAGAAAGAGTGCCATTTCCATCACTCAAGTCTCGGCTTGTGTTTAGAGTAGTTCAATATTGTGCCCCATTTTGATTTGAACCTGACAGTTTTACTGAAGCTCCCCTATTCCGAATCACAGGGAGAGAAATGAGAGCACTGAACTCACTAGATGTGGAAGAACGGGGAAAAAACCAGAAGAAAACAACAGGGAAACACAGAGAGAAAACAAATAAATACATAAATAAATCAACAATAGTAGTGCTGAGCCGGGGAAGGAGCCAAACAGGGAAACGTTGCAACAGACATTGCAGTGGGGAAAGATTTAAATTGCGGTTGTATCAATAATTGAGGTATCTGAGACACAGTGTTTTTGTTCACCATAAGGTTTGATGTAACGGTAGGAAGGTTGAGATTAGGAAGTGTTTGTTTTATTGATGCCCTGGTGCAGATCACATCTGGTGTGAACACTCCCCATTACCCCCATTCACGCACGCACACACACACACACACACACACACACACACACACACACACACACACACACACACACACACACACACACACACACACACACACACACACACACACACACACACACACACACACACACACACACACACACACACACACACACAAAAATCCACATCGATCAATTAACTGTAGCCCCGTCTTAACAAGTCCAGTTGTTAAGACTAGTTAGACCCAGGTTACAGACCCTTGTGAAATTCCAACAGTACAGTATGTAGGATCTTAATTTGATCACTCTTTTGTTGCTGGGAATTTTCCTGCACTACAGGAAATGCAAACTTGTAGTTTATTCAAGGTTTAAAAAGGCTTCTAAAGTTTGTAATTTCCACTTTAAAATGTCAGACTTGATTTGCCCTAACGAAGAATGTGTGTGTGGGAGTAGCTACATATTCCCTCCGTACGGGGCGCAAGGTGACCGAGTTGATAAATACTGTGTTGAAGCTAGATAAAGTCACTCATATTTCTTACTAAGTCTGGTGTCCGCGTCCCCTCACTTCATAACTCCAGAACCACCGTGCTAGCAACTCAGAGAATTGTAAGAAGTAGTCGGGTTTATTATGTCACGGTTTGGAATTAAAAAGTAGACTTGAGAACAAGTTTTACCGGCATTTGATGTCAGCTAACTAGCTAGAAAGCAAGCTAACTAGTTAGCTACATTAAGCACAATGCTAGCTAAGTTGCAGAAGCTAGCTAGCTAAAGACCACATGTAGGAACCACAGCAAGATAATAATGAGAATGCAGAACCAGCGCACGCTAACGTGAATGAGATGGCACGACAAGCACTATTCCAAATATCTCCCCCTTCTGAATTCAACTTCACTCACCCAGGAGAATGGCCACAGTGGTTCACCCTCTTCCAACGTTTCAGACAGGCATCTGGCTTGGACAAGCAGCCGCAAGACAGGCAAGTGAACACGCCACTATACTCAATGGCCACAGAGGCTGAGACTATAGTATGCTCCAGAAATCTGACAACTGACTAGCTAATGATTTATGACACTGTCTCACTTCATAACTCCCCAACCACTGTGCTAGCAACTCAGAGACTCGTAAGAAGTAATCAGGTTTATTATGTCACGGTTTCGAATGAAAAAGTAGTCTTAAGAACAAGTTTTACAGTTTTGTAGTTAATGACCTCAGCTAACTAGCTAGAAAGCAAGCTAACTAGCTAGCTACACCAGCCACAGAGGCCGAGGCTATAGTATGCTCCAGAAATCTGACAACTGACGAGCTAATGATTTATGACACTGTCAGAGCAGCGCTAAACAGCCACTTTGTGCCGAAACAGAATGTGATTTTTGAAATAGTTCGATTTAATAAACGCATTCAGGAAAGTGAGGAATCAGTGGACAAGTTCATCATTGCTTTGCATGAGCTCAGTGAACATTGTGATTATGGACAATGGCGAAGGTGCATAAAGATGGAGGAATTCAGATATGACGTTGTTGCTTTCAGCACTACCCACAGAGTTCTTAAACTACGGCGCGCGACATGGTTCAATGTGACAGTAAATCAGCACAATCTACTTTTCCTGTATCCTGTGCTAATGCCAATACAAAAAAAGAGTAACGGAGAGCAATGTACAACTTAGCAAACGAGGCATTTGTGGTAAGTACATGGGGGCTTATCTTTATGGATCTTCGCTATTACGTGATGATCTAATAGGGACATATTAGTGGTAGGTCTTCATGACAGAGCCCTATCAGAACCAATGCAGATGGATCCAGCCCTTACCTTACAGAAAGCTTAAACCATGGCCCGTCAAAAATAAAAAAATAAAGAAACAAAAATTCTTACTCAGTGAACGGCGAACAAAGACAAATGGTAGAGGCTATAGGAAACAGAAAGAAGCCTTTCCAACATTCTTAGCGACCAAGATACACTGACACTGCTAGTGAACCAAACAGGGCTACACAGAGAAGTGACTCACAGTGGAAAAACACAAATCAACAGACAAAACCATGTTAATGGTGTGGAAAGGGCTCCCATAACAGATGATTTTGTCCAGACAGAGACGTTATCTGCAGAAATTGTCAAAAGAAGTGACTACTATACAAGTCTGCAGATTACAAACCTCAGTGTCTGAACTCCTAGAGGAAGAGGAGTCTGAAATTGCATTTCTTGGCTCTATCGGGACAGATACAAACCAGCTATGGGTAACTACACTCAGTCTGTGTAATCAACAGGTCAAATAAAAAATTGACACAGGTTTTAGATGTCACAGTCTTTCCAGAAATCATATACCAACAGCTGACTAAAGACCCACTGCAGCACACACCTAAAGTTCTTCAGGGCCCCAGTCAAATACCCCTTAATGTGAGAGGTAATTTCCGGGCCACACTCATTTATGGGCAACGCTCAACTCAACAAGAAATCTATGTCATTTGTGACCATTGCACTGTTCTACTGGGCTGCCACGCTGTCACTGCACTCGGACTGGTCACAGGGACTGAACAGATACAACTGCTGTCACTGCACTCGGACTGGTCACAGGGACTGAACAGATACAACTGCTGTCACTGCACTCGGACTGGTCACAGGGACTGAACAGATACAACTGCTGTCACTGCACTCGGACTGGTCACAGGGACTGAACAGATACAACTGCTGTCACTGTCACAGGGACTGAACAGATACAACTGCACACAGGGTCATCGGATCTGGAACAAGAGATGGAACAAGAGATTAAAGAAACATTTCCCAACTTTTCCAAGGGACACAAACTGGAAGATGAATACCATATCAAACTCAAACCTGAAGCTCAGCCATTTGTGATGTCCACACCCAGACAAGTGGTTCTCCCCCTCCTGGTTAAGGTAAAAAAGGAACTTGGCCGCATGGTGGTAGACATCATCACAAGAGTGGAAGAAGCAACGGAATGGTGTGCTGGGATGGTGGTAGTCCTCAAGCCTGATGGTAATGTGCGGATCTGTGTGGACTTAGCCAACCTAAACGAAAGTGTCTGTTGGGAGCTACACATGCTACCTTGCATTGAACACACTCTAGGCCAGCTGAAAGACGCCAAGATCTTTTCCAAGCTCGACGAACAGTCAGAGTCCTGGCAAATCCCTCTGTCAAAAGACTGAAAAATGCACCACATTCATCACCCCCTGCGACGGATGCTGCTTTCAGAGGCTACTGTTTGTAATCTCGTTGGCACCAAAACATTTTCAGTGCAGAATGAATCACAACTGCTGGAGGGCCTTGAGGGAGTCGTCTGCCAAATGGATGATATCCTGGTGTATGGGGCAACTCAGGATGAACACAGAAACCGGCTGTTTGCTGAATGCAAAATGTGAGTTTTTCAAACAACAAGTGAAATTCCTGGGCCAGATCATCAATGGAAGTGACGTTCGAGCTGACCCAGCCAAGGTCACAGTAATTGCCCAACATGTGTTGGTACTGGAATTTAATGCCAGTACCAACAAACGTAAGCAAGGTAAGGGGAAATACAACCCTCACCTTGCAGAGATTTCCAGACCCCTCAGAGAGCTACTGAACAAAAATACAGCACGTGGACTTGGGATCCCCAGCAAGCGCAGGCATTTAATGACTCCTCCTGGATTTTCCCTTTACGACCCTACAGCAGATGCAAGGTGTCAGCTGATGTGTCCTCCTACAGCCTAGGAGCTGTTCTGCTACAGAGGAAAAGTGACACAGACTGGCGTCCCATTGCGTACGCCCGGGCCTTGTCTAGCGAGGAACGTTGCACAGATCAAAAAATATGCTCTTACTACGACATGGGGTTGTGAGCGCTTCAGAGACTTTCTTATAGGCCTTGCATTTCAAGTCGACTATAAGCCCTTCCCAGCACTGATTAGCTTAAAGCGGCTAGGCGAACTACCACCAAGGATCCAATGTATCAGAATGAGACTCATGCCATTCAAGTTCTCTATTGCACATGTCTGGTAAGAGCTTGGCCACGGCAGACACACTGTTCAGAGCACCAGTGCTCTAGAACCCTTCAACAGAGAACCAGACAACCAATCTGAGGAACAGCTAATTGAAGGGTATGTGCACAGTGTCCTCTCTGCTCTTCCCATTATGGAAAAACGCTACTGCCTAGTGAGACAGTGTTATGAACAAGGCTGGGCAGAAGAAGTCCGACACAACCACGCTCTGAAACCCTATTGGGCCGCCTCAGGTGACCTCACTGTGGCACAAGGACTCTTACTAAAAGGTCATCCCCTCCAAAAGGCAAGAGGATATTCTTAACTGGTTGCATGAGGACCACCAAGGTATTCCGAAAGAGAGCCAAGTTCTCCGTCTGGTGGTCCCAGGTCCCAGCAAGCAGCTACAAGTGAAAGTCGAACAATGTGACACGTGGCAAATACAGAAGACAGACACCAGAGTCCCTCCTCCCAAGTCCGACACCAGATGGCTCTTGGCAAAAGCAAGGGGCTGACCTTTTTCACCTCAACAACTCCACCTACCTCGCTGTCTTTGACTATTTCTCTGGATTCATGGAGATGGCAAAAATGACCTCAACGAAATCTAGCACAATGGTGGAGAGTATGAGGTCATGGTTCACTCGTAGTAGGATCCCTCTTCTCCTTATCTCAGACAATTCCCCCCAGTTTGCCTCTGAGAATTTCAAAATAATCACAGACACCTGGGGATTCACACACACAACCTCAAGCCTGCGGTTTCCCCAAAGCAACGGTGCAGCCGAACGAGAAGTACAGACTGCCAAACAGCTCCTTTGCAAATCTTCAGACCCCTACCTGACGCTCTTAGCGTACAGATCAACCCCCCTTTCTAATGGACTGAGCACCGGTGACTCCAGTGTGGCCAGACCTCTCTGAGTGTACACACAAAGACAGACAATATGAGCTCAGCCAAAAGAAACACTTTGACAGCCGACATCGAGCAAAGGCCTATCGAGCCTACGCCCAGGAGATACCGTATGGATACAGGACTCCCGGGACATAGGTATAGCGCAATGACACTCAGACACAGCACGGTACATCCTAGTAAACACTCATGGCCAGACAGTCAGGAGAAACCGCCGACACCTCACCCTGGACCAACAGAAACTGCGTCACCACAGCTGCACTACGACTCCACTGGCAACCACAGAACCTCTGACTTCGGCTCTGAGGAACCCTCCCCCAGCTCAGACATTACAGACAGAGACATCCATTACCTCTCCACAACCTCTCGACGGTACCCTGTGAGGACTAGGTTCCCACCCACTTACAGTACCTTAAAGACTTTACAGCCACATAGGTCACACCAAACACTTTGAACGGGGACAGAATAAAGGCCCAGGTGTATGGAGAGAGTTACAGGTAGTCTACCCTGTGCTCTCTTTAAAAAATGTTTTGACTGGATATGAACATGTTGTTTACATGTTAATTTGGGTATTTATTGAAATGCTAGTTTAGAGAATTGTTACAGTTGCTTACTATTGTATGTTAGACAATGCAGTACTGTGCTTTCTGTTGTTCCTTAAGAAAGGGAGATGTGGGAGTAGTTACATGTCCCCCTCTGTAAGGGGACGCAAGGTGAGATATTCTGAAGCCAGATGAAGTCACTCATGTTTCCTACTAACTTTGGTGTCCACGTCCCTTCACTCCATAACTTAACAGTATCAACCTGTACAAAAAATGTTCCATTAATTATAATCCACATAAAAATGCAAATTTCCTGTTTCTGCAGGATAATCTTCCTTCTGTAGCAAACTAGCTCAAATTAAGATCCTACATCTGTAGCTCCGCTGAGCAAACAAAGAAGATTTATAGGTAAACTCCCTGACCCATCAAAGGAGTGTGTCTTCAGAACTAATTACGGACTGTGTTGACTCTCTGTCTCTCTGATAGTTTGCATAGGCCTTATTACTGTTAGTCTGTCAAATCTGGCTCTGTCTGGGACACTTTCCCCTTCAAGACATTCTAGGCTACTGACTGTGAGACTATAGGCTACTGTGAGATAAATTAGCATATCCCTAGAG
This sequence comes from Salvelinus namaycush, assembly GCF_016432855.1. Taxonomy (NCBI): domain Eukaryota; kingdom Metazoa; phylum Chordata; class Actinopteri; order Salmoniformes; family Salmonidae; genus Salvelinus; species Salvelinus namaycush. Next base: position 6,870,185 of record NC_052336.1, read on the forward strand.
CCATGGCCCTATAGCTTTGATCATGTGACGCCTGCCCTGTCTGACTAGACGGACTCATGCTTGGACACAGCCAGACCTGGTTGTAGTTAGTTAGAGACATGGGATGCGTACTTGTGGTTCTGTATGTTATAGCTCTAGCAGAAGTGCCAGTGTAACCCCCATGGCTGTAAGCCTTCTTGTCACGCTGCTATAATGCAGTGTCACTCCTAATGCTAATGGTTAGCATCACGCTCACTCCCCTCCCTCCTCCTCTCTAACTCAGCCAGGCAAAAGTGACCGCGCCAGTGCACTGGATCTGGCGTGAACTTAATCACTTGAGCAAATTGAAACCACTTGTTCAGCAGTATTTTTACAGCGGTATATAGTGTGTGACCCAGGCCTATTGTGAAGTGACCTCTGCTTTTTGAAAGAAGGCTGGGAGCTGGGGGACTGTACCGACGAGAGACCGAATGCCTTCGAAAAAACATGAGATGGTTAACTTTCCTTTTTTTCTCCCTTTCTCCCTCCTTAGCTTGATCCCCTCAGTATGTTGGTTGGATGTTGGACATTCCTCCCCTAAACCCACTACCTGTTAGATTTACTACGCCTGGGTAATCCCCTCACAGTTGACATTTAGAGGACATGTTAAGAGTCATGCCTTTAGTGTGAATGTGTTTTTATCTGGAGTGCTTTATCGCCAGTAGGATCCACCACTTTGAAGACCTTCCTGTCCCTCTAGGAAAGTTCCTGACCCTGATTACAAGGAGTGTGTCCCAAATGGCACGCTTTTCCCTATTAAGTGCACTACTTTTGACCAGAGCCCTATGGGCTCAAAAATTGTGCACAATATAGGAAATAGGGTGCCATTTGGGACTCATACCACTCTTACCAGCTCTCATCTCTGGGTCCCATCAGCAGGGGGAGCAGGGAGTAAGGGAAGCAGGGAGGGTCAAACAGCCCGCAGCCAGAGGGTTTAACCCAGGAGGACCAACACTGATCAGACACAGAGCTGGAATGCTTCTCTGCTTCTCTTGTCTTTGGAAAAATAGAGTATGTCTTTCTTTTGAGAAAAATAAAATGTTCACTTATTACAAAAACTTGGACTCGAGTGATTGGCGGTTACATAGATCATAGACATGGATAGAGAGAAAAAAATGAACCAGGAAAGTCACAGGCTAGTTGTTAGCAAACATGTAGCTTTCCTTAGCCCTCTGCTTTATCCCAGGGACTAGGAGAGCAAGGGTCCAGAACATGAAAGACTTAGCAATGACTTCAGACTGGGTCTGTTTAACTTTAAACGTCAAGCAATTATGTTGTAACGCAGAGGACATACATGTTCACACAACACTCTTTCACAGGCCTTCTCCACTCTACAAGTAGCCGGAATCCTGGGACATCCAGGGGTTCCCTATGAAATTCCCAGTGAAATTCCCAGTCCTCTTTTCCCGCCCCCTTTCCTAATCACAAACAGACGAGCACATTAGAGCCTCTGTGCCCTCCTTAATACCTCTTTAAATAATCCGTATTTAGTTTGGATTTACACAGAGCTGTTAAGGTAGTAAAACTCTTCAAAGTGCTGTGTAACGTTTCACAATGGATGGTGAGGATGGTGTCGGTGCATATCTGTTCTTCATTATCTTTAAACTCTCTGTGTTTTACCTGTTCGCTTTATTGTAACAGAGGTCATAAAAACACCCTTGTGAAAAAATGATCCCGACTCTCAGATTATCTCGTTAACACAACCAAACAAAGTGCTGCGGCCCACTTTTAACATTTACCTTTCTGACAGGAGTGCATTCAGGGCTAAATCATGTTTTTACAGATCGTTCTCTTTTTCGTTATTCGTATCTCCCTCCTCTCTGGGCTGAGTTGGAAAACAGAGAGGCAAGGTGGAGAGGGAGGGGCTTTCTAGAGTGGTCGAAGTCAAATAAATGAATATAACATTAGAGGAAATTCATGTAAACGATACTGGAGCCCTGTGATGTCATGAAGCACGCATGAGAAAGTAATGATAAAGTTATACAAGTTTAACAAAAACACATCAATGAACATATTACATGTCATTGACGCAGCCTTTTGTATTAGTGGTTCCAATCCTACTACTACTGAAGCGTGTTATTAATTAGAGCCCATCCAGCCCCTCCCCTCCTCACCCAAAGCCCCAGAGGTAGAGCTAGGACCTGGGTGGTGCTGGTGCTAGTGGGTCCAGCACCAACCCATGACACTGACCATAGCCCTCCTGTCACAGTGACAGGGGGGTGGGGACCTCGACTGAGGTATTTGACCTATTTGACCCTTAACCTCTAGGATGATTGAAGTGGCTGGCTTTCCCTGGTCGGCTGCTCATGGAGGGATGACGGTGACGAGTCCTTTAGGACCTCTCTGGTTGCAGGGTGGAGAGGGGAGAAACACACACACACACACACGCACACCTCCAGAGTCATAGGGGCCAAAGGGGTTGTAATCTGTCTGATGGGCATGGCTCAGGCCTGAAGGAAGACATGCTGGTCAGTCATGAGAGAGAGAAGGGCAGTAGCAGCAGGCTGTCGGCAGTGACCTTGGGTTGTCCAGAAAGTGTCAATGCAGAGTGGAGTTTCCTCTAGGGCATCTCTTACTCATGTGTTCTGCTTTAGCCTGCTCACTGAACAAGAGAGTAAGTAGCCAGGGAGACTTGTGTTACTGGGGGTTGTCATGACGTGGCCCTCTTTGGGTATAGCGAGTACCATCCACCTCTCTCACCACCTCTCTCTCCCTCTCCTACACCCAGGTTCTGTTATCTCAGATCATAAATTCCTGGAGGAGACTCTCTCCCCCACGGCCATGCAGTATAGAGAGAGAAAGTTTCACAGTAGAACAAAGGAACTTCTTCTACATTACAGAACTTGAGAACTGAACAATATCCATGTTTTGGAGAATGTGTAAACGGTCGGTGGAGAAGCCAGCTATGACCCGGTCCATTTTGTTTCATGTTGTGACCTCATGAAAGACAATACAACCACATTACAATAACTCTGTTTATACAGGAGCCTCCGTTATGAGGTTTGCATGTAATTATTGTAAAAAATGTATGAGTAAAGATTAAACTATTTGTGAAATGATGTAATGTGATTTTAAACCGTTAATGTGAGAGAATTGTATTCCCTTTAAAGTTTAACTAAGTAATTGGCCCGCCCCATGAGCACAGACATTGATCTGGCGTCATGGGACAGCCCTTTTCTACTGTTAGGAATAAAACCCCCACCTGAAGAAATCCTCTTCAGACGATGCATACCTCGACCATCGAGGGGGCGAAGGTTTGAGTAGAGACCACAAAAACCTCAGTATAAGCTAAGGTTGTAATGGTTGTTGAATTCCTAACCATACCACGTGGAGCATTGGCTACACGGGTGGAAATGGTTCAACTCTGAGACTATCGATCCCGACAGAATAAGAACAACTCTTCGATACTAATTACTAGTCTGCAGCTAGAAATGATGTACCATTGAATGCGAAGACCAACAAAACATCTATTCTATAAGAACATTTCTGAATGGTACTCTGACGTATCCATTCTAACCACAAAAGACTCCAGGGAAGCAGAGAGAAGCTTGGATGAACTTTCCAACAGAAAGACGGACGATATCAACAGAGATCACGACGACACACTGAGCGTAAATATGTATTGATTGCAATTATTTCCGAATGAGTGAGCGTTCATGTGCAAAGGATTAGCATTTCAATTAATATAATTATCAACTGTGTAGTGACTCTTTTGTCTTTCGCGCCCTTCTCAGTCCACACCCACTTCCCTTTGTCCACCAAGCCGTCATATCGGTTTAGCCCACTAGGGAACCTCCCCTAACATTTCCTTGTAACCATATCTACTGTTTGTTTGTTTATGCATTTCTGTGATTATTTAGTTAGTTAGTAAATAAATGATTAAGACAATTGATGCATGGATGATTCATAGTAAAGGCTGGGTTCGTGCAGATAACCAACGATTTACGACGTTTGGAATGAGACTAATGTGAGGTAAAGAATAATTCATCAATTAGAAGACTAATTGATCAGATATTAAAATATCTGAAGAGTTGTATTAGGAAAATTCTAACTTTGCAATCTGAAGATTTTCCTTGGTGCCCCGACTTCCTAGTTAATAACATTTACATGATTAGTTTAATCACGTAATAATAATTACAGAGAATTGATTTGATAAAATAATAGTCTTCAATTTAATGATGCCAAAGACACGACAGGGTGTTATTGGGCACATTACTTTATTCATAGATTATCTTAAAACTATTCAATAACGTCTGGTATGTTGTATGTAAAGTAATTTTTCTATTACGACAGATTCAAATTAAACAACAGTACTGTATCAATGTCAGTTGAAGTCCTTGGATACTTGTGATAAAGACATATAACATCAAGTCTGTATCCCCTATTGACACAGATACATCTAAGTCTTATGTTTCACCTCCACTAATCTAATAATCTCTCTTAGTTTTCACCTTGTTCATGCCTCAAGGTCAAACAACTTTTCTCTCTTCAGTGTTCTCAAATAATCTGCTCTGCTCCCGGGGTCATCCCCGCTAATCCCCAGTCGCTCCAGTCCTGGTGGGTTCTTCCATAGGGCCGGTGAAACTAGACCCCAAAGCCCTGAGCCGGGCAAAAGATGTCCGCAGAGATAAAGAGTCCTGAGCCCACTCTCAGTCAGTGGTCTCAGGCAGGATTTCAGCGATACATCATCACAAAGCCATTAGGACTGGTCCCCAGCCCCACCCAGCCCCACCCAGCCCAATGCCGAGCTGCATCCAAGTCCCAAGCCCCAAGACCCAACATCTAGGGTTGGGCGATATATCAAATTAATTCAATGAATTCGAATTGATTTTTCTTTGCCATATTCCAAATGCCTGTACGAGTGTTTATGTTCGCTTGTTCTCATGTTGTCTTGTGTCTCGTCTCCTTCGCTCATTCTATGCTGTGTGCACCTTCTCATTTACACCAGAGATCTGTATATAATGACGAGATGCAGGTCTTCACTCTAACAATGGGAGTTGTTGCTCCAAAGGCAGGAAGGCAGGCGACAAGCTTAGGTCCAAAATAAGCCCATAAAAACTAATTGGGCTTATTTTGGACAGATTTTAGCGAGAGTGAAACCTCTCGCTTTACCTCTTCCTCTATGGTTTATACACACACACACACACACACACACACACACACACACACACACACACACACACACACACACACACACACACACACACACACACACACACACACACACACACACACACACACACACACCACGCCCCTCCCCCTGCCACTCACAAGAACAACGATGAGAGACCACTTCTTCCTCTCTGACCAGCAGTTTCAACACTCTATTTGCATTTGAGTCTTGGTCCAACAGAATGGGTCATATGGAGACTGAAACAATTCACATGTTCTACCTGGTTAGCTAGCAAATAGATTAAAGTTGACTGAACTTGAAATAGAAAGATTAGCTGGCTACTCCTAGCATGTGGGCTTGTGCTTGAGAGATTGCTATGTTCATGTTCTATAATGCCGGCTGTAGGAAGTTCGTTATTATCAGTGAATGAGCATTATGCATGGTTCTGGTTAAATTTGTAACAAAAAAGGCATTTTCATAGACAGACAGATCAGTGATTAGCAGGTTAAACTACTTAATGTAATTATTAATGGGTATTATGGTTGTGGAAGGCTTATATTTAGATTAATGCAGTGTATTTTACCTTTAATTGTACACCAAAGCATATTTAGAGAAAAACATATTTTTTTTAAATCTAGATATACCTATATCTTGAATAGTCTATAAATTTGAAAAAATCTAGATATGATTTTTAGGCCATACTGCCCAGCCCTACCATCATCCATTTCAAAGAGCCAGTATCTGTCTCATCCCAAGCCTCAGCCCAGGATATGCCCCATCTCCAGACCAACCCCTAGTACAGCCCCAGCCATCCTTCATACCCCCTTACTCAGCCACTGGGGGGGAAACCAACCATCACTCCCCAGCCATGTTATTTTAGGCTGAAATGAAAGTCGACATGAAACGGCCACTGAAACAGTGCAGTATTGGGGCGGGGGGTGCTCACCATACATGGCCGTGGAAGCCCATACTTACATATGAGCCAATGGTTATCAGTAATACTGTTGTTTCTGGGCTAAATGTATCAATGCATGGAACTGGTACTGCAAGTAGAGACGCCCACCGATCAGAGCATAGGACTCAACTCTTATTAATTACGGCTGATGATTGACACTGACAAGAGAGTGTGTGTGAGAGAGAGAGAGCGAGAGAGAGAGAGAGAGAGAGAGAGAGAGAGAGAGAGAGAGAGAGAGAGAGAGAGAGAGAGAGAGAGAGAGAGAGAGAGAGAGAGAGAGAGAGAGAGAAAGAAAGAGAAAGAGGGGGGTGGGATGAAGAGAGGGGTAGAGAGACAGGGGGAGAGCAAGGGGGAGAGAGAGGGAGAGAGAGAGAGAGGGGGGGGGGGGGGGGGGGTGAAGAGAGGGGTAGAGCAAGGGGGAGGAAGAGAGAGAGAGAGAGTAGGGAGTTAAATGGAAGGGAGGGTGGGAGTTAAAGGGCAGAAGGGGTCCATGTTTTAAAACAAAGGAAAATCTCAATTACACATTAGTGCTGGAGGGCAGATCTCCAACCAGAGACAGACAGGGGGGGTGTTTGAGAAACAAACCACTCTCACAAGTTTTTGTCTGCCAATCATTCACGTTTGTTTTGGGGGAAAGTGTTCAAAAGATGCACTCTTTGGACGGCGTGTCCTGTTACTAAGCTTATCACACTAAGCTTCCATCACTGGTGTAAAGTTATACATGGTGTTCTAGCCTGGTGCCTGTGGGCTGGCCAGCAGTGTGATGCCTGGACTGGAAGGGCTGTAGCCTGTAGCGGTGGCCAGCCAGCATCCCACAGTGTGGTTGAGATGACAATCAACAGTGAATAGTAGCAGGCTGTTCTATTGTCTAACCATGAGTGTTGTTTGTGCAGTTCTAGATGTGTTTATGACGCCACCGCAGGCAGCCAGTGAGCCAGTGGCTTTGTTATGTGCCAACTATAAACGAGAGGATTTGTCTCCTTGTCTCTTAACATCCACTTACCATACGTCCAGTGTGCTGCTCTCTCCATCTGACAGAAGCATTGTGTTGTGTCTTAAACGCCACTGTCGCCCGTGCATGTTTCTGGACAGGTTTTATGTCTAGTAAACTGCGTCGAGGCTGGCGAACACTGCAATTAAGACGGCCTTCAGCTGCAATCTTTTCAACCATGATTGGGATACAATTAGAGTAAAGCCATAGCATTTTCAAATAGTTTTCTGACACTTCACATTAGTGTTGTGTTTATTGCTATAGTTTCTGTCATAAAAAGTTATTTCTGGGAGAATACTTTGTGTGTGTGAATGCTTAATTTGGAGCCAGATTTTCAATAGTTGTCAAATTCAATACATTCTGGTATTTGTGTATTTAAACAATCAAATAATCTGTCAATCAATGGATTTAGTCCGTTTTTTATCCTTACATAACACAGTTATTTTTATGAATACAGTATCTAGTGCTGACTTACATACTGGTATACTGTACGTGTGGAGTAAGAGCCTGGCTGTGTACATATCAACAGGGTTGCAATATGGATCAGCCCCATCTGGGTTGGACTTGAAAAGGCTCTCCTATTATTTACAGGAGGGCTCCAGTGTTGTACATCTGGGTGTTCTGTTATTCTCAGCTACAAGGGCATGTAAATGGAGGCTGTATTCTCAGGACAGAGCAGCAGAGCAGCAGAGCAAGAGGCCCGAGGCCCGGGAACCAGCAAACCTGAACCAGGCCTCAATTAGTCCCGGGGCACATTTGTTCTGTATTATGATGTCTGATGTACTGTAAGCATGCTGTAAGTTACGCTGCTATCTATTTATACCTACAACTTTAATTATCCTGCTTCCTGGCTTTGATCTGCGATCAATCACTTCATACCTGATGTCAGGAAACCAAGAGATGGGAAAGGGCTGCAGACTTTGTGGGTCTGGGGCTGCTCCCCCTCTCCTCCCTCTCTCTTCCTCTCTCTCTCCCTCTATTGTTCTTTTCAGCAGTCCAATAGGGGCTCTGCCTGTACAGTACAGTGCAGGGCCTCTCTCTCTCCTTCTCTCTCTCTCTCTCTTGCTCTGTCTTTATCTCTATCTCTGTCTCTCACTCCAACACCACGTGGCAGGACACATCTGACTCTCTTAATACCAACCAGACCAGACTGTACTGAAGACTATAGGGATCTGACTTGACTTGTTTTTTGTCTGTTGTCTGTTGGGTATACGTAATGATGTGGTGAGAAAATATAAAATAGTTAGAAAAGTTGAATAGATTTGTAACTTATTTATTGTCTACACAATTCCCAATATCAGTAGTACGTTCAGGAAGGCATACGTTGAAAACACAACACTTCAGTCATAAAAAAAATACATTACACAAGCAGCCAGTAGAAAAAAATACTATTGGAACACAGGGAGGCAGACGAGACTTAACAGAAACCCAACATTCTGAGAGGAACTCAGAGAACAAATGAGTTCCTGGCGGCTCCGTGTTCCAGCAGCACATCTGAGGACATGCAGACATCTCTGAGAGAAAAATTCAAGCCTGCTTCCTCCCCAGCATGTTTTCATTTAGCAAATGGGGAGTGGAGCCAATGAGAAAATCAATAGCACAGATAAGCTCCTGCAACCAACGTGACACAGTTTACCCACATGGACATAGCAGGGTGTTGTGTTGGAAAGGGTCCATTTACATCCAACTGTGCATGTATAAAGTCCTCTAAAGACAATCTCAGTCAGTGTCGGATCATTTGTAAATTATTGTAGTTATTTAAAACTAAATGTGTGTTAGCCTTCGCTCGTTTCACAGCCTGAGTAAGACATGTTTCTTACCGGATGCTAAATGAGTGAGAAATAAAAGCGGAACAAATCCTGTTTATTGAAGGAATGTTTCATACATATCAAGAAATAGTATTTCTATAGAGCATTACTCAACGAAATAATTCAGACGGTGAATGTGTGTGTATGTGAGAATGAGAGAGTGAGTGAGTGAGTGAGTGAGAGAGAGAGAGAGAGAGAGAGAGAGAGAGAGAGAGAGAGAGAGAGAGAGAGAGAGAGAGGTGGGATGAAGAGAGAGCTGTTGGAGTAGGGGGGAGTAGTGTGTTGCCTATCCTATAGAATCATTCAACTACTCCTTCAGGTATCTGGGGAAAAAATCTAAGAATGGTTGGGAACAGAAGATGAAGAATGTATAGCTGTAGACTGTGTACTCCAGGAGACATGCTTAGGGGTCTCTGTGCAATATGTTCTCTATTGCATATGCCAGGTGATTTCTGCTTGTCTCCTCTCAGAACATGATCTCCTCCAGGTCGGGCCGAGCCCAAGCCGCCGAGCCCTGCTCGGCGCAGAGCCTCGTTAAATCACCACAGACGGAACGAGGGAGCGTGGATTAAGTTTAAAAGTAATACAAGAAGTGGACCTGCTGGCTAGGTGAAAAACCCACTATCGGATTCCTAAGAGCAACTTTCTTTTCATGTACAGACTGCATTTCAACGAAGCGTTTAATTCAACAAATCCACGGTTGTGATCCACCAGAAATGGAGCTTGGGTTAGTTCAATTTGTACCAAACGATCTCCAAATGATCAAAGCCCAGAGAGCTCTCCCCAACATGCTGCTTAAATTAGACTAACACCAAAGTCTTTGGCTGTGGGACAGTATTTGGAATGTCTTAGCAGAAGAGAAATTCTTTGGCACATATGGTTCCAATAGAATCTAGATGCCGCTCCACAGCTTTAATGGGCTGAGGGAACTTTGGCGCTAACTCTCTGACTCCCAAAAGTTCTCTTGCTGTCACCCGCAAAGCAGCATGGATGTCATTTTTCTCTTTTCTCTTATTTTCATCCCTCTCTTTCCCTTCCCATTACCAGGCACTGAAGGGGAGCGACTGTGTGGCGAAGAGAGAGAAGGGAGGAGGAAGAAGAAGAGGTTTTCTGTGCCTGCTGCAGACTGCCATCCCAGGCTGGGAGACTGTCACTCCTCTCCACTTCTCTCCCTGTGTGTCAACCACGTTGAGGCAGACGGGCCTGTGGTCTGCCACCAATAACTAACCAGAGTTAGTGAGTTACCCAGAAGGCACCACTCTAACGCTCCAGCTACGCCATTAGGCTGTCCAGCCCATTTGAGATTTCACTAACAGTATGTGTTATGTAAGCGATATAGACAGACCAGGATGAAGAGTGTGTGTGTGTGTATGTTTGTGTATGTGTGCTTGTGTGTGTGTGTGTGTGTGTGCCTGTGTGTGTGTGCCTGCGTGTGTGTAACAAGCCTGGCTACATCTGTAGGCCATGTGGAACCCAGAAAACACACAAACACACCGATGGGGATGCGGTTCTCGTGTGTGTGTTGGAAGTCGAGCGTCTTCTCTGCACACTGTAAAAAAAGCCTCTCTAATATTGGACCTATAACATTGCACAGATGGGGCTCTCAGTTTAGAACTAGTCTTTTTTCACTGTAGTTGGAAATGTGACAAAGTAGGAAAAAGAAAGAAAGGCATAAAATAGTATACAGTACTCTTGCACAATATCCCATAATATCATGCAGTACATTGGCCTTGTATGAATTGTCTGGATGAGTGGATGTTACAGACGTTACAAATATGATCGTAATATCACACGAGCACACGCACAGTCCCAGATATTTCAGATTTCACAGCTCAGTTGACTTAGCACTCTCGGGAGAGTTAAGAATGTGACATTTTCACTCTGCGTCTGCACAACAGGCATAAAATGTGAAAAGTTGAAACAGCGGGGGGTTTCACTCCGGGGCACATTCAGCTCCTCAGCTCTATTTCTGTTATACTGCAATTAGTCTGTTCCCAGAAGACAGCACTGGTGAGAGGCAATATACACGCCTGTGTGCATGCCACTGTGTGTACTGTATGCACTTCTACAGCAGTGTGTGTACAGTATGTGCGTTCAGTTACTCACCTATATATAGTGTGTGTGTGTGTTTGTCAATGAGTACAGTGTTCTTGATGGCAGTGGAGGCTGGTGGGAGGATCTATAGGGGGACCGGCTCATTGTAATGGCTGGAATGGAATTAATGGAACGGTATCAAACACATCAAATGTATGGAAACCACATGTTGGACTCCATTCCATGAATTCCATTCCAGCCATTACAATGAGCCGGTCCTCCTATAGCTCCTCCCATCAGCCTCCTCTGCTTGATGTTTAAGCCTATTGATTGTATTGCATGAGTCAATGAGTTGGCCAGAGTTCCATGTTAAGGACCTCAAGTAAGATTCACATTGCCTTGGACAAACAAATACTCTCCCAGAGTTAGAAAATGTGTTTCTGATTCCTACAGTATTTCTATTATTCTCATTGCCAAGAGTTGCCACATACACCAATGTGTGTGTGTCTGAGGGACGTCAACACAGCACTGCCCAACCTGGCAACCTTGTATCAAAGTTAACTAGAATAAACATTTAAGAGTTTAAAAAATGACTGGAGAAGCATCCAATGTGAATCATCATCGTCAACTTCAATCACAGACCAACCACAACTAACTTAGTGTATTTATTTACAGCAGTCATTTATGCAGAAAGTGGCTTGTCAGTCCCACAACACAGTTGATGAATGCAACTTTGATTATTGTCATGTACTGAAATCAAAGTGAAACATTTACTAGCTGTGTGCTGAGCTAGTCCAGAGGAGAGGCTGGGCCAGGCAGGGCAGGCCAGTGAGAGTGAACCCAGTCAGCCTCAAGTTGACTTTCCTGTCTTTAGAACCCCCCTCTCACCTCCCCTCTCTAAAGCCTGGGAGGTTAATCTGAGGCATAAAGGTTACGATGTATGTCTAGTGAATAATGACGATATGATGTGTCCCGAAACAGCGTGACAGTTTGCAGCCATTAACCCCTGAGCAGGCCAGGGCTCGTCGTTACAGGCAGTCAGCCCAGTCCAACGTAGCCAGTCAGGCCTTCTCAGGGCCAGGGGACAGGAGCGAGGCTCCTAATATATCTACAGTGGGGCAAAAAAGTATTTAGTCAGCCACCAATTGTGCAAGTTCTCCCACTTAAAAAAACGAGAGAGGCCTGTAATTTTCATCATAGGTACACTTCAACTATGACAGACAAAATGAGAAAAAAAAATCCAGAAAATCACATTGTAGGATTTTTTATGAATTTATTTGCAAATTATGGTGGAAAATAAGTATTTGGTCACCTACAAACAAGTAAGATTTCTGGCTCTCACAGACCTGTAACTTCTTCTTTAAGAGGCTCCTCTGTCCTCCACCCGTTACCTGTATTAATGGCACCTGTTTGAACTTGTTATCAGTATAAAAGACACCTGTCCACAACTTCAAACAGTCACACTCCAAACTCCACTATGGCCAAGACCAAAGAGCTGTCAAAGGACACCAGAAACAAAATTGTAGACCTGCACCAGGTTGGGAAGACTGAATCTGCAATAGGTAAGCAGCTTGGTTTGAAGAAATCAACTGTGGGGGCAATTATTAGGAAATGGAAGACATACAAGACCACTGATAATCTCCCTCGATCTGGGGCTCCACGCAAGATCTCACCCCGTGGGGTCAAAATGATCACAAGAACGGTGAGCAAAAATCCCAGAACCACACAGGGGGACCTAGTGAATGACCTGCAGAGAGCTGGGACCAAAGTAACAAAGCCTACCATCAGTAACACACTACGCCGCCAGGGACTCAAATCCTGCAGTGCCAGACGTGTCCCCCTGCTTAAGCCAGTACATGTCCAGGCCCGTCTGAAGTTTGCTAGAGAGCATTTGGATGATCCAGAAGAAGATTGGGAGAATGTAATATGGTCAGATGAAACCAAAATATAACTTTTTGGTAAAAACTCAACTCGTCGTGTTTGGAGGACAAAGAATGCTGAGTTGCATCCAAAGAACACCATACCTACTGTGAAGCATGGGGGTGGAAACATCATGCTTTGGGGCTGTTTTTCTGAAAAGGGACCAGGACGACTGATCCGTGTAAAGGAAAGAATGAATGGGGCCATGTATCGTGAGATTTTGAGTGAAAATCTCCTTCCATCAGCAAGGGCATTGAAGATGAAACGTGGCTGGGTCTTTCAGCATGACAATGATCCCAAACACACCGCCCGGGCAACGAAGGAGTGGCTTCGTAAGAAGCATTTCAAGGTCCTGGAGTGGCCTAGCCAGTCTCCAGATCTCAACCCCATAGAAAATCTTTGGAGGGAGTTGAAAGTCCGTGTTGCCCAGCAACAGCCCCAAAACATCACTGCTCTAGAGGAGATCTGCATGGAGGAATGGGCCAAAATACCAGCAACAGTGTGTGAAAACCTTGTGAAGACTTACAGAAAACGTTTGACCTCTGTCATTGCCAACAAAGGGTATATAACAAAGTATTGAGATAAACTTTTGTTATTGACCAAATACTTATTTTCCACCATAATTTGCAAATAAATTCATAAAAAATCCTACAATGTGATATTCTGGATTTTCTTTCTCATTTTGTCTGTCATAGTTGAAGTGTACCTATGATGAAAATTACAGGCCTCTCTCATCTTTTTAAGTGGGAGAACTTGCACAATTGGTGACTGACTAAATGGTTGGAACACATCTAGTTTAATAAAAACTCTCACTGTAGTTGGATGAAGGGAAAAGAGCACTTTGATTCCATCAAAAGTCACACAATCCCAATTCATGAGACTGTGGAGGAGAAGTGTTTCATATGACAAAAATGATTGAACCGTGAACTGCGAGTTCAAATCCGAAGCACATGTTCATGTGCTTTATGGCAAAGTCGTTTTTTTGATGACTCAGCTGTATTTGTGAGTGGATTGTTAAAAAGACAATCCAAATTAGACCCCATAACAAAGATGCCCTATCCTGCTTTGTTCAATAAGTGACTTGTTGAGAAATGCACCCCCTCTTGAGAAGAGAGAAAAGCTGAGCTAACAGGATGACTCACCAGCTGACCTCTGCTCCTGACCCTAAGCCTGTTTGTTGACACTTTCCCAATGGAGCCAATTGAACCAAAAATGGGGGAGGAGGAAAGGAAAAAAGCAGGAGAGGAGGAAAAAAAGAATGCTTTTTTGATGGATGAGGTCTTCTGTTACATTTGGAGAGAACACAGCTGTGGGGAGCTGTTAAGTACACGCAAACAAGCCGTCTGCTTCAGACAAGCCTGCTGGGCACCGGGCCTCCGTCCCACCCTCCGCCCGCCACAGCCGCCCGGCCCCACTTGTATGACTCTGTCTCTGACACATGATCACAGCCAGTACATGTGGGAGCAGAGCTGAGTAGAGCAGAGCAACGCTAGCGTCGCAAAAACAGAGAGAAATAGTTTCAGCTAAAACAAAAACAATCCCTTCTTTAATACCACTGGGACCCCTGCTACTAATTCATCTGGTTTCTCTTTGTTTTGTGCTGGTTTTGTGGGTTGTCGAGAAAGGGGGGGGGGGGGGTAAAGAAAGAGACAGAAAGAGAGCGAGGGGGGAAGAGAGCTAGAGGGGGAAGAGAGAGAGCGAGAGAGAAAAGAGGGAGAGAGAGAGAGAGAGAGAGAGAGAGAGCAGGGGTTTTAGTAGCTGTCCTGGGTACGAGGAAATAGGTTAGGAATGGGAGGGAAATGTAAAGGACATCTGCTACCGTGACAATGGTGTCACTGCTACTCTAATGTGTTTGGAATAGACACAACAGGACCAGGGTTTTTGAGGGGGAATCCTTTCTGAGACATACGCTGAGAAAATGGATTGAAATTCATTAGGACATTTTGGGAGTATAATATCAAGTTATAGTGATAATGATATTAGATGGCTTGGCTGTCATTATATGTGCATTTTTTCATATGTTAACAGGAAACAATGGCTGTCAAGGCAGAACAGACTGATTAAAATTATTAATTTATTAAAGTATATTAAAGTTATCGTGTCATCCTTTCAGCACATTGACGTTACACAGACATATTGAGTACAACTGGAAAAGTCAGTTGTACTCCATGTTTAGATGTGGGGTTGTAATTCCTGTGTTACATCCCAACAGCTCTGCTACCAGTTAGCAGCTATGCTATGGGACCCATGTGTCACGTATTGAGTATCCAGACTGGCGTGGCGCGACAACATAAGTCAATATGTTTGTGTATTGAAAAACGGAGAAGTGATGTGCTCTTTAATACTTGTGGCCAACCACAATCGAGTTAATAAAGTTTTAGCTTTAATACTCTTCCAATTGACAAGTAATGGAAAGCATGGAGAGTGGGCTGGGGCATTGTTGTATTAGGGACATGTGGCTCTCTACTGGGCCATGGCTTAGTTTGCGGTCCAGAGAATAATCGTGGATGGTGTGATGACAGATGGATGTTGTGGTGAAATCCGTCTCCCCAGTACAAACTGTGTCCTTTGTCATATTTGTAGTAAAAATCTGAAAGTGTATGTGAGTGTAACCTAACGCTATGAGGGCTTGGCAGAAGGCGGGATGGTAGTGGGTGGTAATGGTAGTTTCTCTCTGTGTTGTGGACAGTGTACATGCTGATGTAGATTAATCAGAACAGAGTCCCACAGCTGGTTGAATGACTCTTTCTCCTACCCCCTTCAAACCTCCAATCTGACCCTCTGTCTGGACCATGAACTTCACATGACTCCTTTCTCCTACCCCCTTCAAACCTCCAATCTGACCCTCTGTCTGGACCATGAACTTCACATGACTCTTTCTCCTACCCCCTTCAAACCTCCAATCTGACCCTCTGTCTGGACCATGAACTTCACATGACTCCTTTCTCCTACCCCCTTCAAACCTCCAATCTGACCCTCTGTCTGGACCATGAACTTCACATGACTCTTTCTCCTACCCCCTTCAAACCTCCAATCTGACCCTCTGTCTGGACCATGAACTTCACATGACTCCTTTCTCCTACCCTCTTCAAACCTCCAATCTGACCCTCTGTCTGGACCATGAACTTCACATGACTCTTTCTCCTACCCCCTTCAAACCTCCAATCTGACCCCCTCCAATCCTACCCCCTTCAAACCTCCAATCCGACCCTCTCCAATCTGACCCTCTTCAAACCTCCAATCTGACCCTCTGCAATCCTACCCTCTTCAAACCTCCAATCCGACCCTCTCCAATCCTACCCTCTTCAAACCTCCAATCTTACCCCCTCCAAACATCCAATCCTACCCTCTCCAAAGTGGGACACTTCAATTGTCAATTGTGCCATACTAATGTGGACAAGGGGTGTGGGCAGGAACCAAGGGGCTGGGCAGGAACCAAGGGGTGTGGGCAGGAACCAAGGGGCTGGGCAGGAACCAAGGGGTGTGGGCAGGAACCAAGGGGTGTGGGCAGGAACCAAGGGGCTGGTCCGGGACCATGGGGGTGGAAGGGGATAACATAGTCTTAGTCATCATTTCATTACACTTTCATGGTCAACATACCCCCAAAGTCAGTGGTATCCTGCTCCCTATCTCTCCAATAAGTCTGATTTGAACTGTTGGGTGCATTGTCCCTATAGCCATGGACCTTGTGCTTTAGTATGTACAGTATGTTCATTGTATGTGACCACTGTTTTGGAAAATGCGTTTTTTTTTTTGTGTTTTGCCCTCAGTCCTTGCCATTCTGCTTGCCAAAACTGTTGAACCTTTATGCCTAGGGGTGGAGCTCCCTGTGTTTCTGAAATGTGAGCTAGTATAAGACATTGCTTTCAGCTGTCACGGTCCCCCTAGTTGGCACAGGGTGCTACAAGTGCAGAGCAGAGTGGGCCGACCCAGCGCTGACTCAGGGTCAATATGAGATGATGTGAAAATGAGTTCAACACAATCGTTCATTACTGAATGACGTAGGAACTATAATTCAAGATGTAACAATCTTGAGATGGTCATCGCTGTGACACCTGGGTCTCTGTGTTTGGGATATCCGGTAAACAGAAGATGATGGTTCTCTTTGTGGCTGACCACTGTACTACTGTATAGAGGGGGTAGAGTTAGTGTGGGAGAGTGACACACACACACACACACACACACACACACACACACACACACACACACACACACACACACACACACACACACACACACACACACACACACACACACACACACACACACACACACGTAGTGAAGAGAGGACAGGCTGCTGTCAGCGCCAGCAGCCCAGGGCTCAGGATGCTCCCATTGTTAAGTGGCTCCATCTGTCACGGGTGCAGGTTAAAGAGCAACACTACTTCCTGTATTCCTGCACTTCACACTCAGCTGAGCTGTTCTGCAGGACCAACCAAACAAAGGCAACCTTTACACAACCAACCACTGGGGCTTACTAAAGAAAATAGACTCACAAATGAATAAGTCACGGCCGGGCCGGGCCAGGACGGAGTGACCAACGGTAGGGAGGAAAGGAAATATATTTATATCAATGGTCTGCGGTGGTGTTATTACAATGAGTTGGGCTACGTGCTGTTTTGGCTGAGAACAGAGAGAACCGAGGGCTGAAGGTGACAGAGGAAATCCAGGTGAGGACGCTCCGACACTCGCTATGACGTCACGGTGGTGGCTGCCCGCTGACATGGCATGAAGCACAGCCTGCATGGCACCAGGGTGTACAATATAATGTACAATCATTGGACAATCCAGGGTCAGGCTGTGCAGTCTTTGTACTGTGTATGACATGGCTGGTTCAAACACTAGGTCATCCATGGGAAAGTATGGTGCAGGGGCCAGTGTATGTACACCAACTATCACAGACATGGGGCACAGCCTGCAAGGCACCAGGATGTAACAATCTACTGGATACTTGGTATAGTGACCGACCGGGTCAATGTATTATAGTTTCCAGTTTCAAACACACTGGGTCAACCGTGGGAAAGTGCTGTATGACACAGTGCACAGGACACTTACAATCAACATAAACCAGTGTAATACCTGTAGCCTAGCCGTTGTTGTAGTTTCTTTCCACTATCCTCCCTTCACTCCTTCACAAAGAGATCCAGTACCTGGAAATGGAAGAAGTTCTACCTCCTTGCCATATGCTGTCGGTGTTGCGTTCCTTGATCGAACGCTGGGGTGTGATGCACGTTGCATTGTTTTGCCTTTGTTCTAAATGTTCAGTGTAGCCCAACACTGCCAGCCATTGTGCATCTGTTCCCGGTGATGATGGAGGGAAGATGGAACACTCAGGGAAAGTTTTGTTCCACTCTATGTCTCATTAGTCATCTGTCTTTAACGGCATGGGAGATTTGCATACCTAATTACCCTCTCAACCAGGAGGGAGTGCCTCCCTGTCTCTCTCTGTCTCTGTGTCTCTGTCTCTCTCTCACTCTCCATCTCACTGTTTGTCTAACCATGTGCAGCGATATGCTGTGCTCACTCAACGCTGCTGTTATGTGTTATTATAGCATAAACACTTAGAGTTTAATTTCATTTGTCAAACTTTTTTTGTCTCTCTGTTTGTGTGTTGGGGAGAAAACGTAACAACAGTGCCCCGACTGAACTGACGGCTTGTTCTTTGGATATTCATTTGGTTTAATTCGATTTGGAAAACATCTCTAGCAAGTTTCCTGGCACAGCCTTTGAAGTGACAGTATTAAATAATAAACCCTATTAAATATAAATCATAGGAGCCATGTCAGCTTTCATGTGATTCCTATTAGATTTTTGGAGAGCGCATTTGATTGCTCTCTTTTTCTTTTTTCCCTAACTGACTACTTCAGCTTTAATTGAATTCATTTTTTATTGTTGTTGCCCACCAATCATCAACCCCCCTTGTCTATTTCCTCAAGCACGTAATGCATGCAGTAAATAATTTAAATGAAATTAATTTTACAGCACCTTGTTTCCACTAAGCATGCCAACATCTGTTGTCAAGTCACAAGTTTACATTGTTGGTCATTACTTTCCACAATGAGCAGAATGTTTTATTAAAGTCCCACGGGACCCCCTTGGATCAGACGAGAAACAACGCTACTGTTCTGAACCCTCCCTGAACTCCCATAATCAAAGATTGGCTGCCATTCTGTTATTGTGGACCTGACTAACTACTGTCTTTCTTCCCAGAACAGAATGGGCCGGGACGCTAATACGATTGAGCTATTGGACGGCTCAGGTCCTTCAGGAAATTGCTGACCATAATGAAATAGAGCTTTGCTGACGGTTTGAAGTGACGTAGTGCTTTTGTTCTGCAACAACAGAGTCAATCTCCTCCGCTGTTGTTTCACAGTCAGCCAGCCGTTCATTACGCCCAGGATATATGAAATAACCTTCTATACTTCTGCTACGATTCATTACCTAAGTACAAATCACAGAGGATCAAGATAAAAGTATTGTCTTAAAGTTTAATGATGATGTTATTGAAGATCTATGGCCTGTGACTGAAAGTGTTTTACCAAACTAATTCTAAGTGAATAGCCTACAGCTCTGTAAGGATGTTCAATAGCCTATGTAACACAATAGACAGACAGACTTAAACGTGTTTGTTAAAGCAATGAGAGGTTTAACACACATGTAATATAACAGACAGATGCGTGTGCACACCCAGTCTGTACGTATATGAGGATGAAGAGCATCAACTGGCACGTCTCTTCTGTTTGCTGCTCTGAGCCCAAAGCAGGAATTAGGGTGTTTATTTGTGTTGGTCCACATTTCAACAGCTTCACACTGCAGGCCTTCAAAGAGAAACGCATCACATATTCATCAATGTTAATACTCACAGGAGGAGAGAAAAAAATAAACAGAGCGTGATACATAAATCATTAGGATACATTCAAAAACAAAAATATACATTCAAACTCATGTGCTTTGGCATCGCCTGCGAATGTAGTCCCCTGAACCTCCAAATCAAATAGAACAGGGGCAGTTTTATCAGTTACATCAGGATAGCAGCTTTAAATGCTACTGTCTGTCTGTCTCCTCTGGCAATGGCTGAAACATGAAGCAGAGCGTGAGACCGACAGGCCAGGGAGAGGCAGACATAGCTCAGATGTTTCTGGATGCATGTGTTTCGTCTGTGGCCTTGGCTGTAAAACATGGTGGGACAGAGGACTCAGCCCTGAGGGACCCCCTGAGTGGTAACAGTGGAGGCCCCGTGGTGGCATGGCCCTTCTGCCTCTGTGCTTCACCAGTCTCTGAGCAGGTGACAGGGACCCGTCCGTCCAGAGTCTGGGCCCCAGCCACTAACAGATGTGCTCAGTCAAATGACTAATTGAAAACCTAAAACAGAATCAGCAGCTTGGCTATTTGGCCTGCATAACAAGAGGCCCTGGATGATAAAGGGAAGCGGGGAAAAACACACACCCCTCTCATCAGCGGCGCCATTAACAATCATGAGCAAAGATGAAAACAACGCTTGGTTTATTCGGCAAATGAAAGCACATAACTAGATGCCGTCCCTGGAGTCCATTTCCAATTTTAATAATACATCAAGGAGCCATACCCTCGGCAAACACTCTCTATGTTAAGAGCCAAGCTCAACCACCAAACTACTTACAGCTCCCTCCACCGTGCGTGCCGTCGAGAGACAACTCCCAGCTCTACTAGGAATTTAGCAAATGCATAAAGGTACACAACATGATAGCTATTAGCTAAATTAAAAGAGCCATTACCATGAGCAGAGAGAGTGTGGAACCACTTGCCAGTTAAGAGTACAAACTGAAATATTCCGCTCCACAAAATGAACGTTGTCTGTATATGTTTTTAGTGTTATTATTCCACCCTGTCTCTTTCCTTCTTTATAGTGAAAAGCTGTAGCCTGAACTCGCCTCAAATTATGTGCATGAATAATAAAATGCCATCTAATTAAAAACTGTTGTTAAATATGCAAAAATCTAATGATAATGAGATTGCGCAATACCTTGGAGTAAAGCACATAATAAATTACTTAGAAGTGCAAGTCGGCTTGACCCAAACATTGCATTTTGAAAGCTGATTGGAATATTATGTCTGGAGCACGTGGATGGGGATATGTGTGGGTACACTGTGTTTGTTTGGGTGTATGATGGGATGTGTGTGTGTGTGTGTGTGTGTGTGTGTGTGTGTGTGTGTGTGTGTGTGTGTGTGTGTGTGTGTGTGTGTGTGTGTGTGTGTGTGTGTGTGTGTGTGTGTGTGTGTGTGTGTGTGTGTGTGTGTGTGTGTGTGTGTGTGTGTACAGTGCCTTGCAAAAGTATTCATTCCCCTTGGCGTTTTTCCTATTTTGTTGCATTATAACCTGTAATTTAAATAGATTTTTTATTTGGATTTCATGGAATGGACATACACAAAATAGTCCAAATTGATGAAGTGAAATAAAATAAAAAAACATGTTTCAAAAAATTCTACAAAATAATAAAATTCTACTTCACCCCCTTTGCGATGAAGCCCCTAAATAAGATCTGGTGCAGCCAATTACCTTCAGAACTCACATAATTAGTTAAATAAAGTCCACCTGTGTGCAATCTAAGTGTCACATGATCTGTCACATTATCTTAGTATATATATAAACCTGTTCTGAAAGGCCCCAGAGTCTGCAACACCACTAGGCAAGCGGCACCATGATGACCAAGGAGCTCTCCAAACAGGTCAGGGACAAAGTTGAGGAGAAGTACAGATCAGGGTTAGGTTAAAAAAATGGAAGGAATATGGCACCACAACAAACCTGCCAAGAGAGGGCCGCCCACCAAAACTCACAGACCAGGCAAGGAGGGCATGAGAGTTAACAATGAGACCAAAGATAACCCTGAAGGAGCTGCAAAGCTCCACAGCGGATATTGGAGTATCTGTCCATAGGACCACTTTAAGCCGTACACTCCACAGAGCTGGGCTTTACGGAAGAGTGGCCAGAAAAATAAGCAAACACATTTGGTGTTTGTCAAAAGGCATGTGGGAGACTCCCCAACCATATTGAAGAAGGTACTCTGGTCAGATGAGACAAACATTTTGGCCATCAAGGAAAACGTTATGTCTGGCACAAACCCAACACCTCTCATCTCCCCGAGAACACCATCCACACAGTGAAGCATGGTGGTGGCATCATCATGCTGTGGGGATGTTTTTCATCGGCAGGGGCTGGGAAACTGGTCAGAACTGAAGGAATGATGGATGGCGCTAAATACAGGGAAATTCTTGAGGGAAACCTGTTTCAGTCTTCCAAAGATTTGAGACTGGGACGGAGGTTCACCTTCCAGCAGAACAATGACCCTAAACATACTGCTAAAGCAACACTCGAGTGGTTTAAGGGGAAACATTTAAATGTCTTGGAATGGCCTTGTCAAAGCCCAGACCTCAATCCAATTGAGAATCTGTGGTACAGCTTAAAGATTGCTGTACACCAGCAGAACCCATCCAACTTGAAGGAGCTGGAGCAGTTTGCCTTGAAAAATCCCAGTGTCTAGATGTGCCAAGCTTATAAAGACATATCCCATGAGACTTGCAGCTGTAACTGCTGCAAAAGGTGGTTCTACAAAGTATTGACTTTGGAGGGGGGATGAATAGTTATGCACGCTGAAGTTTTCAGTTTTTCTGGTCTTATTTCTTGTTTGTTTCACAATAAAAAATATTTAGCATCTTCAAAGTGGTAGGCATGTTGTGAAAATCAAATGATACAAACCGCCCAAAAATCCAATTTAACTCCAGGTTGTAAGGCAACAAAATAAGAAGAATTCCAAGGCGGGTGAATACTTTCGCAAGCCACTGTATGTGTGTGCACATGTGTATATGTCTGGGTGTTAGTGTATGCACATTTATTTCTATATGTTTCTGCCTTGTTAATAACATAGTAGTAGGTACACTACAGTTCTAAAGTTTGGGGTCAAAGTTTGGGGTCAAAAGTCACTTAGAAATGTCCTTGTTTTTGAAAGAAAATACAAAAATATTTAACATTAAAATAACATCAAATTGATCAGAAATACAGTGCAGACATGGTTAATGTTGTAAATGACTATTGTAGCTGGAAACGGCAGATTTTGTATGGAATATCTACATAGGCGTACAGAGCCCCATTATCAACAATCACTCCTGCGTTCCAATGGCACGCTCTGTTAGCTAATCCAAGTGTATCATTTTAAACGCCTAATTGATCATTAGAAAACCCTTTTGTAATTATGTTAGCACAACTGAAAACTGTTGTTCTGATTAAAGAAGCAATACAACTGGCCTTTTTTAGACTAGTTGAGTATCTGAAGCATCAGCATTTGTGATTCCGATTACAGGCTCAAAATGGCCAGAAACAAAGAACTTTCTTCTGAAACTTGTCAATCTATTCTTGTTCTGAGAAATGAAGGCTATTTCATGCGAGAAATTGCCAAGAAACTGAAGATTTCGTACAACGCTGTGTACTACTCCCTTCACAGAACAGCGCAAACTGGCTCTAACCAGAATAGAAAGAGGAGTGGGAGGCCCCAGTGCACAACTGAGCAAGAGGACAAGTACATTAGTGTCTAGTTTGAGAAACAGATGCCTCACAAGTCCTCAACTGGCAGCTTCACTAAACACCAGTCTCAACTTCAACAGTGAATAGGCGACTCCGGGATGCTGGCTTTCTAGGCAGAGTTCCAATGTCCAGTGTCTGTGTTCTTTTGCCCATCTTAATCTTTTCTTTTTATTGACCAGTCTGAGATATGGCTTTTTCTTTGCAACTCTGCCTAGAAGGCCAGCATCCCGGATTCGCCTCTTCACTGTTGACGTTGAGACTGATGTTTTGAACGGTAGTGTTTATGAGGTGAGGTAGGAAAACAGAGGACAGACTTTCTCTTCTCCAACCTCACAGAACAGTTTGAGGACTTATCAATCCTCTACCATGACCTGTAGCTGTATAGGGATCACTGAACAGCATTACAGGCCACTGACAGTTTTACATCGTATACTTGCCTCACTCAAGGCTTAACAGAAAGTACTGTACAGTCCTGTAAATACAGTCCAGTACATAGACCGCAGATTGACAACAGTCAATTGACACAGACACACACAATACCTCAGGCATGCTACCAATACACAAACCAACTGCATTAGTGTATTTGCTATTTAATTTGCATGACACATAAATCAACGTACAGCTCGACAAATCCCAACTCTTCTTCAAGCTGGTTTTGTTTTGTATTTTAAATCCAGGTCTTCATGTCATCATTCACAGAGTTGTTCTTCTGTCCTCTGATTCAGTTGTCTTTATCTCTACATTTGACAAAGCCTTTATGTTGGGGGGATGATGTACAGTAGTCAATAAAAATAGAAGTCCTCAAAGACATATTTATTGGTGTTTTAAAGAGGAGATAACAGATGAAGACATGAGGATTGTCAGTTAGACGAGATAGATCCCCACAGAAACACACAGGGAGAACAATTGCATTTTGAAGTCTCTTAGTACAGTTTTTCAGTGACAGTCATGTTCAATTTGATTCTTCCTGTGAAGTATATTAATAACCTTTTTTTTTTATTTTTTTACATATCCTATCCCCTCACTTTCTGGTGTGAATATCAACTCGCAGATGGAGCATCATCTCTACTAGAAGCCACAAATACACACACACACACCCTATCCCACGTCCTAAGGGTACTCTGATGCGTATAATTCCAACATATTTATGAGGAGGGGGGTTGGATGTGGTATTGCATTGGAAGCAATAATATTCATTCAGCTTTAATTCACTTGACATGTAGAATGGAGTCTGTATTTAATATTCAGGGAAATAAGACTACTTTGATTGAAAGGTTTGCACTGCACATTGTCAAACATGATTGCTCCATTCTAGGGCCCGCCAGCCTCAGGAACAGCCTGCATATTTCACTTCAAGTCTATAGGCCTCTCTGAGATGTTTATTAACATTTTAACAGGACTTCGGGCTTGACGGGTTCATCAGCTATTCAAAGCAACCAAACAAATCAGCTGTCATCTCTCCCAGTGCATGTTCCCCCTCTCTGTGTCTGTGACCTTCCCTGCATCCAGCCCCATGTTCCCCCTCTCTGTGTCTGTGACCTTCCCTGCATCCAGGCCCATGTTCCCCCTCTCTGTGTCTGTGACCTTCCCTGCATCCAGCCCCATGTTCCCCCTCTCTGTGTCTGTGACCTTCCCTGCATCCAGGCCCATGTTCCCCCTCTCTGTGTCTGTGACCTTCCCTGCATCCAGCCCCATGTTCCCCCTCTCTGTGTCTGTGACCTTCCCTGCATCCAGCCCCATGTTCCCCCTCTCTGTGTCTGTGACCTTCCCTGCATCCAGCCCCATGTTCCCCCTCTCTGTGTCTGTGACCTTCCCTGCATCCAGCCCCATGTTCCCCCTCTCTGTGTCTGTGACCTTCCCTGCATCCAGGCCCATGTTCCCCCTCTCTGTGTCTGTGACCTTCCCTGCATCCAGCCCCATGTTCCCCCTCTCTGTGTCTGTGACCTTCCCTGCATCCAGCCCCATGTTCCCCCTCTCTGTGTCTGTGACCTTCCCTGCATCCAGCCCCATGTTCCCCCTCTCTGTGTCTGTGACCTTCCCTGCATCCAGCCCCATCTACACCCTGTAAAAACTTTAGATGACTATCGCCCCACTTTTTAGGACCAGATAAATATCATCATGCAGTGCTATCCATCAGGCCTTATAACCATGATGGTTTTTATGTTTAAACTATAAACAAATACTTGATTATGGAGTGAGGGGATAAACCAGGCAGCACAATATGAAGCAGGCAGAGCACATTGAAACAGTCATTTTGATTAACGAAACAGGAAGGACTCACCTCATATCACACACACACACACACACACACACACACACACACACACACACACACACACACACACACACACACACACACACACACACACACACACACACACACACACACACACACACACACACACACACAGAAGTGGGAGTCGTCTTGTTAGACTGGAGTATGAACTCAGATGTAACGTTCCCAAACAGAAGGACAGCAGTAAAGAACAATCATGTGTTGAAGTGTTTTCCTTTCAACGTTTGCAAAGACTAGAACCGTTTTCTTAATTGTAGTAACGCTAAATGTATATGCTAAATGTATATGCGATGTGTAGCACCTTTCATCAGAGAAATCAATTTGACATGCTTTAGTTATTTCATTACCACCCTCTCTCTCTCTATTACTCTAGCTGATCAAAAGAGCTAAACACAATCCAAGTGAAAACTTGACATAACAATGCTATGACGTCACATGGCACATCCAGAGTGCTGCTTTGATGTCAGAATGAAATGCAAGGCGGCATGAAAACAAAAGTGTTTACTGAGGCAGGATGAAGTGGCAATGTGTGTGTGTGTACGCTTATGTGCATGTATACAGTATATGTGTGTGTGTTTGCGTGCATGATTGTGTGGATGCCTTTTGTGTGTGTGCGTGCATGCGTATGTGCTTTCGTCTGTGTGTGTGTGAAACAAATTTGATCCTGCACTCCACGACTTCTGTTCTTTCCTCAAATAGATGCAGTGAGTGAGAAAGAGCTGCGGCTCTTAGCCAAATAAAAGTGGGTTCATACAAAGCCAGTATTCATTTAGTTTTCCTGTTGGAATGAAGTGTTTTTGTTTTGGGAGGAAATTGCCCTGAGAGGTAATGCATTTCTCCCTCTGTGCTGGGTGGCACCATGATTTAACAGAACCATAGATCACATGGACTCACCATTTGACTGGGCATATATTCTGATGGAATGCTGATGCATATTAAATGTGCAACATTTAAAAAAGAGACCCATTTCCCCAGCTTGTAGAAGCAGAGAGGGAGAGAGAAAGAGAGAGAGAGAGAGCGAATGTTTTATAATGCCTACTGGCAAAAAAGAGAAAAAGCAACAACTGTTATGGAAGTGGCCAATATTTATTCCTATTTATTTATGTGTCTTTATGTAACTTAGATATTACAGAGAGTTGTACGTATAGTTCTGCCAAGCTCAAGGCTCTATGTCTATGGCATGTGACAATATCCATTGGTGTATTTGTATTTCAAAGTTATGGTTTGCTACCATCTCCAGCCCTATGGCGATTCTGCCTTTATAATTGTGTTGAGATGTTTACATGGCCACTCGTGTTATTGTGAACAGTGCTTTAGTTGGAATGAAGTTACGATCAAACTACTAGAGTACTACAGTACGCTAATGTTTATCAACTGAAACAACTTTGAATGGAGCTCTGTAGGAAAAAAGATACATCCCCCAAAACATGTCAGAGGGTTTTTGTTGTTTAGATATTAGTTTTAGAAATCAGTGTCTGTTTGGAACGCACTGATCTTACTGACATATTCCTTTTCATGTTGTCGCTGTGGTTAAACACATTCACAAATCAACACACTTACTGTCGGAATGAGAAAGTGAGTCTCACAAACATCATTTTTCAAAGGAAATCAGCATTTCTCCTATTTCCTATCTCTGCTGATGATAATAACAGATGCAATATCATTGCAACAGTAAATAAACATCACTGTCATGAACTTGCAGTGTTGTGGTTGTGTTGAGTTGAGTTGTAAAACAACAGGCTCAGAGTTGTCAGGTGTTTGTTGTGTCTTGTATGACCAGTAGTTTATAATGCTTTTGGGTATATCATACAAGGGGAACTATTGCTTCAACTATTCTTCGTTTGTGCTTATAAATCTATAATTTTAAAATGTATAACAGCTCCCTACCTCTCAGAAATGGAGAAGTGAATCTAGCCAGTTGATGACTAGACATCCCATCCTCACACAAAATGCCTTCAACTGGCAGAAAAGAACCACAGCTACACGGCCTTCAGAAAGGATTCCCTTCCCTTGACTTTTTCCACATTTTGTTGTGTTACAGCCTGAATTTAAAATGGAATAAGTGTTTCAGTCATTTCAGTTGCTTTAGTAGCTGACGTGTATAGTGTTGAGTCATCCGCATATATAGACACACTGGCCTTATTCAAAGCCAGTGGCATGTTATTAGTAATGATTAAAAAAAGAAAGGGGCCTAAACAGCTACCCTGGGGAATTCCTACTTCTACCTGGATTATGTTTGAGAGGCTTCC
This sequence comes from Salvelinus namaycush, assembly GCF_016432855.1. Lineage (NCBI taxonomy): Eukaryota > Metazoa > Chordata > Actinopteri > Salmoniformes > Salmonidae > Salvelinus > Salvelinus namaycush. The sequence goes on from NC_052336.1 coordinate 6,898,124, forward strand.
ATTAAAGAACACCTTCTGTGTTCTGTTAGACAAGTAACTCTTTATCCACATTGTAGCAGGGGTTGTAAAGCCATAGCACATACGTTTTTCCAGCAGCAGACTATGATCGATAATGTCAAAAGCTAACAAGACAGCCCCCACAAAAAGTTTATCATCAATTTCTCTAAGCTAATCATCAGTCATTTGTGTACGTGCTTGTTGAGTGTCCTTCCCTATATGCATGCTGAAAGTCTGTTGTCAATTTGTTTACTGTGAAATAGCATTGTATCTGGTCAAACACAATTTTTTCCAGAAGTTAACTAAGGGTTGGTAACAGACTGAATGGTGGGCTACTTGAGCCAGTAAATGGGGCTTTACTATTCTTGGGTAGCGGAATGACTTTAGCTTCCCTCCAGGTCTGAGGGCACACACTTTCTAGTAGGCTTAAATTGAAGATGTGGCAAATAGGAGTGGCAATATCGTCCGCTATTATCCTCAGTCATTTTCCATCCAGCTGTCAGACGCCGGTGGCATGTCATTTTTGATAGACAACAATATTTGTTTCTGAATTTATTTAGGCTTGCCATAACAAAGGGGGTAAATACTTATTGACTCAAGACATTTCAGCTTTTCATTTTTTATTAATATGTACAAATTTCAAAAAACATCATTACACTTTGACATTATAGGATATTGTGTGTAGGCCAGTGACAAAACAAATCTAAATTGAACAACACTATCAACAAAGCAAGTCCTACAGGCCCTGGTTTTGTAACACCCTGGTTTTGTCGCACCTGTTCAGTCGTGTGGTCATGTGCCACAAAAAGGGACATGGGAAAATTACAGTTGGCTCAGAACATGGCAGCACGGCTGGCCCTTAAAAGTACACAGAGAGCTAACATTAATGACATGCATGTCAATCTCTCATGGCTCAAAGTGGAAGAGAGATTGACTTCATCATTTTTTGTTTTTGTAAGAGGTGTTGACAAGCTGAAGGTATCGAGCTTTCTGTTTAAAATACTAGCACACAGCTCGGACACCCATGCATACCCCACAAGACATGCAAGCAGTAGAATCAGATTTAAAAAGCAGGTAAAAATACACCTTATGGAGCAGCGGGGACTGTGAAGTAACGCAAACATAGGCACAGACACATACATACAAACACATGATTGCATACTCACTATACACACACGTACACATGGATTTTGCGTTGCAGATATGTGGTAGAGGAGTATGGGCCTGAGGGCACACACTTAGTGGGTTGTGAATTCTGTAATGAATGTATTGTAATGTTTTCAAATTGTATAGGGGCAGTGGATCCTGGGAAGAGTAGCTGCTGCCTTGGCAGCAGCAAATGGGGATCCATAGTAAATACAAATACACATACAATTATCTGTAAGGTCCAGATAACAGATACAAATTCAACCAAGGAGACCAGGGAGGTATTCCAATGCCTCGCAAAGAATGGCCCCTATTGGTAGATGTGTTAAAATATAAAAGAAGCAGACATTGAATATCCCATTGGGCATGGTGAAGTTATTCATTACATTTTAGATGGTGTATCAATACACCCAGTCATTACAAAGATACAGGTGTCCTTTCTAACGCAGTTGCCGGAGAGTGACTTTAATGGTGACTTTAAAACAGTTACAGAGTTGAAAGGCTGGGATAGGAGAAAACTGAGGATGGATCAAAAACTTTGTAGTTACTCCACAATACTAACCTAAATGACAGAGTGATAAGAAGGAAGCCTGTACAGAATACAAATATTCCAAAACATGCATGCTGTTTGCAACAAGGCACTACATTAATACTGCACCAAAAATGTGGAAAACCAATTTACTTTTTGTCCTGAATACAAAGTGGTATGTTATGGGCAAATCCAACATAACACATTACTGAGTTCCACTCTTTATTTTTTCAAGCATAGTGGTGGCTGCATCATGTTATGGGAACGCTTGTAATTGCTAAGGACTGGGGAGTTTTTCTGGATAAAAATACATGGAATGGAGGCATAGGCAAAATCATAGAGGAAAATCAGGATCAGTCTGCTTTCCACCCGACACTGTGAGGTGAATTCACGTTTCAGCAGGACAATAACCTAAAACACAAGGTGAAATCTGCACTGGAGTTGCTTACCAAGAAGACAGTGAATGTTCCTGAGTGGCCGAGTTTTGACGTAAATCTACTTGAAAATCTATGGCAAGACTTAAAAATGTCTCTCTAGCAATGATCAACAACCAACTTGACAGAGCTTGGAGAATGTTGAAAATAATACTGGGCAAATACTGTATATTCCAGGTGTGGAAAGCTCTTAGAGACTTACCCAGAAAGACTCACAGTTGTAATCGCAAAGGTCAGGTTGCATTTAATTCTCAATACATTTGTAAAAATATCTAAAAATGTCACTTTGTGAAAATGATGTGTTGTGTGAGGTGGGTGAGAAAAAAAAATATTGAATCCATTTTGAATTCAGGCTGCAACAGAACAAAATTTGGAATAAGTCAAGGGGTATGAATACTTTCCGAAGGCACTGTATATGTTCTCTGTCATCTATTAGACATGAGCATTGTGTGTGTGTGTGCGCCAGTGTATGAGGGTGTGCCACAGCCAGCCAGCTAAGCTCCATCTTTACATAGCGCTTTGCCTAATTAAGAAATATGGAAAGGTTCAAGAGCTGAAAAGAGCAGTCTATTGACCTTCTCGTTGCTACAAGAGCCGGAGAGTGAGAGGGAGCAGGCGGGCGGGTGGTGGGCCGCGGTGAAGCCTGTGTCTGTCAGGGGAGGGACATTTATAACGAGAACAATCGAGTGGTACCAGGAGCAGACGGCACGGAGATCCTCCTAATAATTGGTTCCATTAAGTCCTTAACTTCTACTTCATCACAATCCCGGATCCGGGAGCACCCCCATCAGTAAAAAAGCTGACTAGCATAGCCTAGCATATCGTCACAAGTAAATACTAGCATCTAAATATCATTAAATCACAAGTCCAAGACACCAGATGAAAGATACACATCTTGTGAATCCAGCCATCATTTCTGATTTTTAAAATGTTTTACAGGGAAGACACAATATGTATTTCTATTAGCTAACCACGATAGCAAAAGACACAACTTTTTTTTCCCACCATTTTTTTCCTGCATAGGTAGCTATCACAATTTCGACCAAATAAAGATATAAATAGTCACTAACCAAGAAACAACTTCATCAGATGACAGTCTGATAACATATTTATTGTATAGCATATGTTTTGTTAGAAAAATGTGCATATTTCAGGTATAAATCATAGTTTTACATTGCAGCCACCATCACAACTCTCACCAAAGCAACTAGAATAACTACAGAGACCAACGTGAATTACCTAAATACTCATCATAAAACATTAATGAAAAATACACAGCGTACAGCAAATGAAAGACAAAGATCTTGTGAATCCAGCCAATATTTCTGATTTTTTAAGTGTTTTACAGCGAAAACACAATATAGCATTATATTAGCTTACTACAATAGCCAACCACACAACAGCATTGATTCAAGCCAACAATAGCGATAACGAATAAACCAGCAAAAGATATACATTTTTTCACTAACCTTCTCAAACTTCTTCAGATGACAGTCCTATAACATCATATTACACAATACATATAGAGTTTGTTCGAAAATGTGCATATTTAGCGGCACAAATCGTGGTTATACAATGAGAATAGTAGCCAAGCTGCCAACAAAATGTCGGGAGAAATCTTGGGAGAGGCACCTAATCTAATCATTAACTAATCATAAACTTGACTAAAAAATACAGGTTGGACAGCAAATGAAAGATACATTAGTTCTTAATGCAACCGCTGTGTTAGATTTTTAAAATTAACGTTACTACGACATACAGCGTGCGTTAAAGCGAGACCGCACCGAAATTAATGGCGGAATAGGAGTTTTACATTTTTCAACAGAACAACGAATTAACATCATAAATAGTTCTTACTTTTTGATGAGCTTTCATCAGAATCTTGGGCAAGTTGTCCTTTGTCCAAAAGAATCGTTGCTCGGTTGTAGATTGTCGCCTTCAACTTTGGAATTAGCAGTAAACATTAGCCATGTGGCCCAGACGTGCCCAACTCACTATAACGCAGCACAAAGAAATATCCGAAAATCGCAATATACTGATATAAACTGATATAACTCGGTTTAAAATAACAACATTATGATGTCTTTAACACCTATATCGAATAAAATCAGAGCCGGATATATCTAAGGCCTATAACGGGAGCTTTCCAGAACGCCATCCTGAGGTCTGTCTTGCGTCATGGCGAATGTTGAAAAGACTGCACCCCACGTTCCAAGACCCTTTATATGGCCTCAGATCTGCCTAGCAACTCCATTCCAATTCTCACTATTTGCTGACATCTAGGGGAAGGCGTATGCAGTGCATGTCGACCAATAGAAGACATGCAAATTAATAAACTGACCCCAGAACAGCCTGCCTGATTTCAGATTTCTCACTTCCTCACAGGAAGTTTGCTCCAACTTGAGTTCTGTTTTACTCACAGATATAATTCAAACGGTTTTAGAAACTAGAGAGTGTTTTCTATCCAATAGTAATAATAATATGCATATTGTACGAGCAAGAATTGAGTATGAGGCAGTTTAATTTGGGAACGAAATTTTTACAAAGTGAAAACAGCACCCCTATTAAAGGCCGGCGCTCACTTATACGAGGAGGTCTCTCTCTCTCTCTTTAATGAAACATTCTCATTTCATTGAAACCTTGCCACTCCCCCACTTAAAATAAAACACCAAAATATCACAATAACCAAAAAACCTCACCACTTCTACAACCGTATTTCCAAAACATCCTCCCCAGCTATACAGACAGCCCCCCCAACACACCATTCTCCTGAAACATCTCTACACTTGAATACCTGTACCCCATTATAAACATCACAACAGTAAAAACAACCCCCAACCTCTCACAGACATTCCAACAGAGACATTAATGGCATTAACCTGGCGTACACAGAAAACACATGAATCACAGTTTCTCTCATGACACAGAAAGGACACCCCTGCCCGACTCCCGGTTCAACCGTGCCAACCAGCTGTTAGTGGCCAAGGCTCCATGTAGAACCCTCCACTGGAGGTCCCCTGACCTCTTTAGTACTGGGGGTTTGTAGAGCCCCCTCCATCTAAAACCCACCATACTCTCTGCCCCACATACCCCTTGCCACTGATTTGCCTTCACTCCTGTTAGGCTCATAATGTTCCTCATCTTAATGCAGAGGTTGTAGAGGGCTTTACCTCCCACCCCCTCAAACTACCCCAGGCTCGAAGTGTTAAAATCTAACAAGTCCTCCAGACCCCCTTGCCAGTCCCCAGTCTCACCTGCAGTGGCGGAGACATTGGTGGCCCCACCCCCTTTGGCCGCTCAAACACCTCCCTTACCAGCTCAGACAGTGCCTCCTGGACCTCCTCCAGGAATCTCTCCAGCAGCCTAAGAGACGTTATTCCTGTTTGTTGTGCCAGGACTTTCAGGGTCCTGGCACTTTCAGGGTTCAGCAGCCGCAGGTCACCCAGCCTTTGTAAACCCGCTGCCATCAGTTGCCTCTGCAGGGTGGCCGACTGAACCTATCTCAAAGGGATTGCTGGGTTGTGGAAGATAGGCTCCTCCCACACCCACAGCCCAGGCTCCACACCCCCTTCTCGTGTGGGCCTTAGCAGCTGCCAGGCCCTCAGCACTGCAGAATAAAAATCTGAGAGACCTGCTGTACTCAGCCTCTCCAGCTTCATGAGGAACAGCTGCCGGTCCAACCCTAATCCGCCAGCTCTCCTCAGCAGCGCGCATGCTGGTTCCCTTCAGCCAACATCAGTATGGTACAGCAGTCTCTGCACCGCCTTTAGTCGGAATGCAGCCATCCTGCTCTCCAGTTCCACCAGGCCCTATCCTCCATCGTGGACGGTCATGTACAACACTACCGCCCTCAGCCAGTGATGTCCCGACCAAAAGAAGTCCACCAGCTTGCGTTGCAGGTCTGCGAGCAGACCGGCGGGGGGGTTGAGGACAGCCAGTTTATGCTACAGGGAAGATGCCACCAGGTTGTTGATTATCAGCACCCTCCCTCTATATGACACTTGGGACAGGAGCCACCTCCACCTGGCCAGTCTTGACACCTGTGACAGCCCCTCCCAGTTCTTCCTGACCCACCTCTCCGAGCCCAGGTACACCCCCAACATTTTAAGCCCTTCACAACCCCACTGAAAACCCCCTGGAAGCAGAGGGGCCCTATCCACCCATGCTCCCCATAACAGAGCTTTGCTCTTGCCCCAGTTTACCTTAGCTGATGAAGCTCCCTCGTACACCTTCAGACTGGTCTCTAGTCCCTGCATATCCTGACCATCCCTGACCATCACAGAAACGTCATCTGCATACGCTGACACTGCTATGCCTGTCACCACACCCATGCCTGTCCTGTACACTCCCTGCAGTCTCCTGCGTAGCAGGCCCAAAAAAGGCTCAATGGCTAGTGTATATAACTGCCCCGATAGAGGGCATCCCTGTCTAATTCCCTGTCTAACCAAGACTGGCCTACTGAGCCCCCTCCCAACTTGACCATACATGACGCCCCAGCATACAACAGCTTAACACAGGTCAAAAACCTTACCCCAAGCCCAAACATCACATTAAACAGATACTAATGGTCCACTCTATCAAAAGCCTTCTCTTGAACTAAAGAGACCAGTCCAAAGTTCACATTAGAACCTCTTGATTAGTCCAACACGTCCCTGATTAAGGACATGTTGTCTGTGATTGAGCGTCCCGGTACACAATATGTTTGGTCCTTACGTACTATCGAGTCCAGATGGGACTTCAGTCTGTTAGAGAGGACCTTGGCAAATATCTTATAGTCCACACACAGCAATGCCACAGGCCTCCAGTTCTTAAAAGTTCACACAAGTCCCCTTTTTTGGGCAGGAGAGTCAGAGCCACCTGACGGCAGCTTCATCGGCAACTCTCCTACCCCGACGCATTCATGCAACACGCAAAAGAAGTCCAGTCCAATTATTCCCCAGAATATTTTATAAAACTCCACTGGGTGTCCATCGACCCCCGGTGCATGACCGGGGGACATCTGGGTTACGGCCTCTGCCAGTTCATGGGACAAAAGAGGAATGTCCATTTCATCCCTTTGTGCCAGAGAGAGTTTAGGGAGTTTTGCGAACAAGACTTGAGTAGACATAGGATCACACATTTCTGCCCTATACAACTCAATATAAAACTCCAGTTTGCTCCCGCATCTCCCCCACCACAGAGGTCACCCGCCCATCAGACAGCCCTAGACAATGCATACCCTTGGCTTCACCGCTCTGTCTTTCCAAACCAAAGAAGAAGGAGCTGGGAGCATCTATCTCCTTGAGCATGGATAACCTAGCTCTTACAAGTGCTTCCTTTGCTTTAACCTGGAAAAAACTGCACAGGCCCCTATGTAATTCAGCTAAATTAGCCTGGAGGCCTACACTGCCTTTCCCCACTACCTCTACCTCCATCCCACTAATACGATGCTCGAGTTCCCCCAATACTCTCCTAGCCTCTGAGGATGAGAGAGCTGTATACTGTTGACAAAAAGCCAAATTTGGACTTTCCCCACATCCCACCGTTGACTCAGAGACTCATACTCCTCTCTTCGCTGCCCCCACCTTTCCCAAAAAGTCTGGAAACCTGAGCAAAAAGTGGCATCTTGTAAGTGCTTTACATTAAACTTCCAATAGGATGCCTGCCGAGGCCCTGGTGAAATAGACAGCCGAACCATGGGTATGTGGTGATCTGAAAACCCCACTGGGAGAATGGTAGCGCTCAACAGCCTATTGCTCCGATTCCTGGACATGTAAAAATTATCAAGTCGGGCTGCACTCACCCTAGCCCCAAAAATCTTCACCCGTGTATATTGTTTTGTGTTGGGATGTTTAGTTCTCCAAACATCCACTAGGTCGAACTGATTAATGATGCCCCTTAACACTCCCACTGACACTGAATGAGGCTCTTCCCCATTTCTGTCTTTCATAAAATCCATTGTACAGTTCCAGTCCCCGCCGACCACCAGCGTCTACTCAGGCGCTACCAGTGAGAGTTCCTGTCTAAGACCCAAATAGAACCCCACTCTCTCTCCCTGTGTTAGGCGCATACACATTTATAAAGACAAAACCCATGTTGTTCATTTCTGCTTTTACAACAAAGCAGCCTACACCTACACACCTCCTTTGAGGAACTCTCTCTCTTTCTCTCTCTCTCTCTCTCTCTCTCTCTCTCTCTCTCTCTCTCTCTCTCTCTCTCTCTCTCTCTCTCTCTCTCTCTCTCTCTCTCTTTCTGCTGAAGAGCCTCTCTCTCAATTCAATTCAATTTAAGGGGCTTTATTGGCATGGGAAACATATGTTTACATTGCCAAAGCAAGTGAAATAGATAATAAACAAAAGTGAAATAAACAATAACACATTTACAGTAAACATTACACTCACAAAAGTTCCAAACGAATAACGCTTTTACACACTCTATGTGTACGTGTGTGCATGTGTGTGCATGTGTGTGTGAACGTGCATGTGTGTGTGTGATGTTGCTTCAGATATGATACCAATGTTATGATATGATACCACTTTTAACTTCTATTGCCACGCTACTGATGTCATGTAGCCAGCGCTCCATATAAACTTTACACGCTGGATGGAAACATTGTGACAAAGAAACATTCAGGAGAGGAATAGTGATGGCAGAGAGAAAGAGAGAGTGACCATTTAGTTAGTTTCCTGGCTGTGTATACTTTCATTACATAGCCACTGTGTTATTTACATAATTCCAAAGTCCATGCCTCCACTTTCCAGGCTATTGTACTATAACCAGCAGTTTGTGTGTAATGGGTTTTTCCAGGTCACAATGTTCAATCATTTGTCCAAGATTAATTAAGTGGGTTGTGTAGAACAATGCATTGCATGTTTGACTGTCTCTTTTAATTGCTTGTGTCTCCTAAAAGGGAGAGGAGTCTCTAGTCATAGCTGTTATGGCTAGAGACATACCACTGGCCCTAGTATTTACTGGTTCCACACTAACACCCACTGTCCATGAGGTAGGCCTTCCCTGTCTCTGTCTGTCTTTGTTCAATTTTCAAT
>NC_052336.1:6909754-6922254 GCF_016432855.1 Salvelinus namaycush
ATAGGGAGAAAGAGAGGAGAGAAAAGAGGGGACATAGGGAGAAAGTGAGGGAGAGAAAAGAGGGGACATATGGAGAAAGAGAGGGAGAGAAAAGAGGGGACATGGGGAGAAAGAGAGGGAGAGAAAAGAGGGGACATATGGAGAAAGAGAGGGAGAGAAAAGAGGGGACATATGGAGAAAGAGAGGGAGAGAAAAGAGGGGACATAGGGAGAAAGAGAGGGAGAGAAAAGAGGGGACATAGGGAGAAAGAGAGGGAGAGAAAAGAGGGGACATAGGGAGAAAGAGAGGGAGAGAAAAGAGGGGACATATGGAGAAAGAGGGGGAGAGAAAAGAGGGGACATAGGGAGAAAGAGGGGGAGAGAAAAGAGGGGACATAGGGAGAAAGAGAGGGAGAGAAAAGAGGGGACATAGGGAGAAAGAGAGGGAGAGAAAAGAGGGGACATAGGGAGAAAGAGAGGGAGAGAAAAGAGGGGACATAGGGAGAAAGAGAGGGAGAGAAAAGAGGGGACATAGGGAGAAAGAGAGGGAGAGAAAAGAGGGGACATAGGGAGAAAGAGAGGGAGAGAAAAGAGGGGACATAGGGAGAAAGAGAGGGAGAGAAAAGAGGGGACATAGGGAGAAAGAGGGGGAGAGAAAAGAGGGGACATATGGAGAAAGAGGGGGAGAGAAAAGAGGGGACATATGGAGAAAGAGAGGGAGAGAAAAGAGGGGACATATGGAGAAAGAGAGGGAGAGAAAAGAGGGGACATAGGGAGAAAGAGAGGGAGAGAAAAAAGGGGACATAGGGAGAAAGAGAGGGAGAGAAAAAAGGGGACATATGGAGAAAGAGAGGGAGAGAAAAGAGGGGACATAGGGAGAAAGAGAGGGAGAGAAAAGAGGGGACATAGGGAGAAAGAGAGGGAGAGAAAGAGGGGACATAGGGAGAAAGAGAGGGAGAGAAAAGAGGGGACATAGGGAGAAAGAGAGGGAGAGAAAAGAGGGGACATAGGAGAAAGAGAGGGAGAGAAAAGAGGGGACATAGGGAGAAAGAGGGGGAGAGAAAAGAGGGGACATATGGAGAAAGAGAGGGAGAGAAAAGAGGGGACATAGGGAGAAAGAGAGGGAGAGAAAAGAGGGGACATAGGGAGAAAGAGAGGGAGAGAAAAGAGGGGACATAGGGAGAAAGAGAGGGAGAGAAAAAGGGGACATAGGGAGAAAGAGGGGGAGAGAAAAGAGGGGACATAGGGAGAAAGAGGGGGAGAGAAAAGAGGGGACATATGGAGAAAGAGAGGGAGAGAAAAGAGGGGACATAGGGAGAAAGAGAGGGAGAGAAAAGAGGGGACATAGGGAGAAAGAGAGGGAGAGAAAAGAGGGGACATATGGAGAAAGAGAGGGAGAGAAAAGAGGGGACATAGGGAGAAAGAGAGGGAGAGAAAAGAGGGGACATAGGGAGAAAGAGAGGGAGAGAAAAGAGGGGACATAGGGAGAAAGAGAGGGAGAGAAAAGAGGGGACATAGGGAGAAAGAGGGGGAGAGAAAAGAGGGGACATAGGGAGAAAGCGAGGGAGAGAAAAGAGGGGACATAGGGAGAAAGAGAGGGAGAGAAAAGAGGGGACATAGGGAGAAAGAGAGGGAGAGAAAAGAGGGGACATATGGAGAAAGAGGAGGAGAGAAAAGAGGGGACATAGGGAGAAAGAGAGGGAGAGAAAAGAGAGGACATAGGGAGAAAGAGAGGGAGAGAAAAGAGGGGACATAGGGAGAATGAGAGGGAGAGAAAAGAGGGGACATAGGGAGAAAGAGGGGGAGAGAAAAGAGGGGACATAGGGAGAAAGAGAGGGAGAGAAAAGAGGGGACATAGGGAGAAAGAGGGGGAGAGAAAAGAGGGGACATAGGGAGAAAGAGCGGGAGAGAAAAGAGGGGACATAGGGAGAAAGAGAGGGAGAGAAAAGAGGGGACATAGGGAGAAAGAGAGGGAGAGAAAAGAGGGGACATGGGGAGAAAGAGAGGGAGAGAAAAGAGGGGACATGGGGAGAAAGAGAGGGAGAGAAAAGAGGGGACATAGGGAGAAAGAGAGGGAGAGAAAAGAGGGGACATAGGGAGAAAGAGAGGGAGAGAAAAGAGGGGACATAGGGAGAAAGAGAGGGAGAGAAAAGAGGGGACATGGGGAGAAAGAGAGGGAGAGAAAAGAGGGGACATAGGGAGAAAGAGAGGGAGAGAAAAGAGGGGACATAGGGAGAAAGAGAGGGAGAGAAAAGAGGGGACATGGGGAGAAAGAGAGGGAGAGAAAAGAGGGGACATATGGAGAAAGAGAGGGAGAGAAAAGAGGGGACATAGGGAGAAAGAGAGGGAGAGAAAAGAGGGGACATAGGGAGAAAGAGAGGGAGAGAAAAGAGGGGACATAGGGAGAAAGAGAGGGAGAGAAAAGAGGGGACATATGGAGAAAGAGATGGAGAGAAAAGAGGGGACATAGGGAGAAAGAGAGGGAGAGAAAAGAGGGGACATGGGGAGAAAGAGAGGGAGAGAAAAGAGGGGACATAGGGAGAAAGAGAGGGAGAGAAAAGAGGGGACATAGGGAGAAGAGAGGAGAGAAAGAGGGACTGGGGAAGAGAGGGAGAAAGAGGGGACATGGGGAGAAAGAGAGGGAGAGAAAAGAGGGGACATGGGGAGAAAGAGAGGGAGAGAAAAGAGGGGACATAGGGAGAAAGAGAGGGAGAGAAAAGAGGGGACATAGGGGAGAAAGAGAGGGAGAGAAAAGAGGGGACATAGGGAGAAAGAGAGGGAGAGAAAAGAGGGGACATAGGGAGAAAGAGAGGGAGAGAAAAGAGGGGACATAGGGAGAAGAGAGGGAGAGAAAAGAGGGGACATAGGGAGAAAGAGAGGGAGAGAAAAGAGGGGACATAGGGAGAAAGAGAGGGAGAGAAAAGAGGGGACATAGGGAGAAAGAGAGGGAGAGAAAAGAGGGGACATAGGGAGAAAGAGAGGGAGAGAAAAGAGGGGACATAGGGAGAAAGAGAGGGAGAGAAAAGAGGGGACATAGGGAGAAAGAGAGGGAGAGAAAAGAGGGGACATAGGGAGAAAGAGAGGGAGAGAAAAGAGGGGACATAGGAGAAAGAGAGGGAGAGAAAGAGGGGACATAGGGAGAAAGAGAGGGAGAGAAAGAGGGGACATGGGGAGAAAGAGAGGGAGAGAAAAGAGGGGACATAGGGAGAAAGAGAGGGAGAGAAAAGAGGGGACATAGGGAGAAAGAGAGGGAGAGAAAAGAGGGGACATGGGGAGAAAGAGAGGGAGAGAAAAGAGGGGACATAGGGAGAAAGAGAGGGAGAGAAAAGAGGGGACATAGGGAGAAAGAGAGGGAGAGAAAAGAGGGGACATAGGGAGAAAGAGAGGGAGAGAAAAGAGGGGACATAGGGAGAAAGAGAGGGAGAGAAAAGAGGGGACATAGGGAGAAAGAGAGGGAGAGAAAAGAGGGGACATAGGGAGAAAGAGGGGGAAGAGACAGAAACAACAACATTGAAGGTCCCCCCTCCATAAAACTGAACCAAATGAGAGCTGCGAACTCAAAGTCACTCAACACACTGTTGAAGGTACAACAAAGCGCTTGCAGTCCTCATTCACTCTCTCTTTTTCTCTCTCTCTCTCTCTCTCTCTCTCTCTCTCTCTCTCTCTCTCTCTCTCTCTCTCTCTCTCTCTCTCTCTCTCTCTCTCTCTCTCTCTCTCTCTCTCTCTCTCTCTCTCTCTCTCGCTCTCTCTCTCTCTCTCTCTCTCTCTCTCTCTCTCTCTCTCTCTCTCTCTCTCTCTCTCACTCTCTCACTCTCTCTCTCAATTGTTTCTACAAAATGGAATATAAATAAACATAAATATGGGTTGTATTTACAATGGTGTTTTTTCTTTGCTGGTTGCCCTTTCCTTGTGGCAACAGGTCACAAATCTTGATGCTGTGATTGCACACTGTGGTACAGTATTTCACCCAATAGATATGGAAGTTCTCTAATTCTTTGTGGGTCTGTGTAATCTGAGGGAAATATGTGTCTCTAATATGGTCATAAATTGGGCAGGAGGTTAGGAAGTGCAACTCAGTTTCCACCTCGTCTTGTGGGCAGAGTGCACATAGCCTGGCTTTTCTTGAGAGCCAGGTCTGCATTTAGCGGCATTTCTCAATAGCAAGGCTATGCTCACTGAGTCTGTACATAGTCGAAGAGTCTCAATTTGGTGTTTGTCGCATTTTGTGAATTCTTGGTTGGTGAGCGGACCCCAGACCTCAAAACCATGAAGGGCAATGGGTTCTATAACTGATTCAAGTATTTTTAGCCAGATCCTAATTGGTATGTCAAATTTTGTTCCTTTTGATTTCATAGAAGGCCCTTCATGCCTTGTCTCTCAGATCGTTCACAGCTTTGCGGAAGTTACCTGTGGCACTGATGTTTAGGCCAAGGTTTTTGTGTGCTCTAGGGCAACGGTGTCTAGATGGAATTTGTCGTGAAGAGGGCACAACAAAACCTATTCCCAACCATGCAATAGTCTGTGTAGCCATTTGATTAGCTGTTCAGGAGTTTTATGGCTTGGGAGTAGAAGCAGTTGAGAACTCTTTGGACCTAGACTTGGCGCTCCGGTACCGCTTGCCATGCGGTAGTAGAGCGAACAGTCTATGACTAGGGTAGCCGGAGTCTTTGACTATTTTTAGGGCCTTCCTCTGACACCGCCTGGTGTAGAGGTCCTGGATGGCAGGAAGCTTGGCTCCAGTGATCTACTGGGCAGTACACACTACCCTTTGGGTGTGTTCGGTCCTCCTTTTCCTGTAGTCCACAATCATCTCCTTTGTCTTGCTCACATTGAGAGGTTGTTGTCCTGGCACCACACGACCAGGTCTCTGACCTCCTCCCTATAGGCTGTCTCATCGTTGTTGGTGATCAGGCCTACCACTGTTGTGTCATCAGCAAACATAATGATTTGCAAGCCCTGCCACATCCGACGAGTGTCGGAGCCGGTCTAGTACGATTAGATTTTAGTCCTGTATTGACGCTTGCCTATTTTATGGTTGGTCGGAGGGCATAGCGGGATTTCTTATAAGCTTCCGGGTTAGAGTCCCGCTCCTTGAAAGTGGCAGCTCTAACCTTTAGCTCAGTGCGTAAATTGCCTGTAATCCATGGCTTCTAGTTGGGGTATGTACGTACAGTCACTGTGTGGACAACGTCATCGATTCACTTATTGATGAAGCCAGTGTCTGATGTGGTGTACTCCTCAATGCCATCGGAAGAATCCCGGAACATATTCCAGTCTGTGCTAGAAAAACAGTCCTGTAGTTTAGCATCTGCTTCATCTGACCACGTTTTTGTTGACCAAGTCACTGGTGCTTCTTGCTTTAGATTTTGCTTGTAAGCAGGAATCAAGGGGATAGAATTATGGTCAGATTTGCCAAATGGAGGGCAAGGGAGAGCTTTGTATGTGTCTATGTGTGTGGAGTAAAGGTGGTCTAGAGTTTTTTTCCCCTCTGGTTGCATATTTATTAACATGCTGGTAGAAATGAGGTTTCTCTGCATTTAAGTCCCAAGCCACTAGGAGCACCACCTCTGGATGAACGTTTTCCTGTTTTCTTATGGCCGTATACAGCTCATTGAGTGCAGACTTAGTGCCAGCATCGGTTTGTGGTGGTAAATAGACAGCTACGAAAAATATAGATGAAAACTCTCTTGGTAAATGGTGTGGTCTACAGTTTATCATGAGATACGAGCAAAACCTTGAGACTTCCTTAGATATCGTGCACCAGCTGTTGTTTACAAATATACATAGACTGCCACCCCTTGTCTTGTCAGAAGCTGCTGTTCTATCCTGCTGATACAGTGTATTACCCACCAGCTGTATGTTATTCATGTCGTCGTTCAGCCACGACTCAGTGAACATAAGATATTACCGTTTTTAATGTCCAGTTGGAAGGATATACACTACCGTTCAAAAGTTTGGGGTCACTTAGAAATGTCCTTGTTTTTGAAAGAAAAGCACATTTTTTGTCCATTAAAACAATATCAAATTGGTCAGAAATACAGTATAGACATTGTTAATGTTGTAAATGACTATTGTAGCTGGAAATGGCAGATTTTTAATGGAATATCTACATAGGCGTACAGAGGCCCATTATCAGCAACCATAACTCCTGTGTTCCAATGGCACGTTGTGTTAGCTAATCCAAGTTTATCATTTTAAAAGGAAAACCCTTTGCAATTATGTTAGCACAGCTGAAAACTGTTGGTCTGTTTAAAGAAGCAATAAAACTGGCCTTCTTTAGACGAGTTGAGTATCTGGAGCATCAGCATTTGTGGGTTCGATTACAGGCTCAAAATGGCCAGAAACAAAGAACTTTCTTCTGAAACTCGTCAGTCTATTCTTGTTCTGAGAAATGAAGGCTATTCCATGTGCGAAATTGCCAGTCCTCTGAAATCAGAGTGTAGTTAGGGGGTGAAGTGCTGACTTCTAAAACCTCTGTTAGCTACCTGGGATGTATCCTTGATGGAAGCTTGGGAGGTGTGACCATGGCCAATAAAGTGCTAGGGAATGTTAATGCCAGGACTAAGTGTTTGGTTAGAAAGTCCAAGCTGCTTGATAAGGACTCCATGAAAGTGCTAGCCACTGCCCTCATTCAATGCCATTTTGACTACGCTAGTACTTCCTGGTTTGGGGACTTATCTAAGCTTATGAAGGGGAAGCTCCAGATAGACCAGAATAAGCTGATCAGGGTAGTATTGAAAGTGAGTCCACATACTCACATAGGCAGGAGCTGCTTTCAGGAACTAAACTGGTTGCCTGTTGAAGCTAGGGTGTCCCAGATCAGACTAGGTTTGGTTTACAGGAGTATTTATGGTTCTGTGGCCAGATATCTAACTGATTACTTTCCCCATGTTAGGGATGCACACAATCACAGCACCAGATCAGGTGTTGCTGATGTGTGCTTATACAGGTTCAGCAGTAATGGGGAAAGGTACTTTCTTGTATACTGAAGGCTCAGAATGGAATGAGTTGCCTCTGCACATAACAACGACGTCCTCTCTGGACAGCTTTAAAAATAAAGTAAAAATATGTTTGACGTCTTCTGTGCCCATATGAATGAACCCTACAATGTAACTGCAATGATGAGATAGATGTTCTTCTTCTTTGTTTTTATGTTTTATTATCTCAATGCCATACTGTGTTTAACTGTATGGTCAAATTAATAAACTAAACTAAAATTACATTGAGCTGATTTCTTACGTGCTGTTTCTTATTTTTCGGTATTGTATTTCCGTGTTGTTTTAGTGATTCACCATAGTGAAGGCTCAGGTTTTATGGGTCTCTATGTTTTTGGTTAGATAGGTTCTCAATTTCTTTCTTAGGTTTTTGCATTCTTCATCAAACCATTTGTAATTGTTTTTAATTTTCTTAGGTTGTCTTCTTGAACATTTTATATTTGATAGGGAAGCTGAGAGGTCAAATATACTATTAGGTTTTCTACTGCCAAGTTTACACCTTCACTATTACAGTGAAACATTTTGTCCAGGAAATTGTCTAGAAGAGATTAAATTTGTTGTTGCCTAATTGTTTTTTGGTAGATTTCCACACTACTTTCCTTCCATCTATAGCATTTCTTAATGTTATTCAGTTCCTTTGGCTTTGATGCCTGATGATTAAGCATAGCTCTGTTCAAGTAGGGTATGATTTTGCTGTGATCTGATAGGGGTCTCAGTTGACTGACTGTGAACGCTCTAAGACTGGGTTGAGGTCAGTGATAGTAGTCTACAGTACTACTGCCAAGAGATGAGCATTAGGTGTACCTACCGTAGGAGTCCCCTCTAAGCCTACCAGTGACTATGTACTGTACATACCCAGCGTCCGACAGAGCTGTAGGAGTTGTGACCCGTTTTTGTTGGTTATGTTGTCATAGTTGTGTCTAGGGGGAAATATGGGGGAGGGAATGCTGTCACCTCCAGGTAGGTGTTTGTCCCTCTGTGTGCTCAGGTTCTTCATTTATATCACCACAGACTAGCACATGTCCCTCGGCCTGGAAATTGTTGATCTCCCCCTCTACGATGGAGAAGCTGTCATCGTTAAAGTATGGGGATTTTATTGGGGGGACATAGGTAGCACACATGAGGACATTTTTCTCTGTTGAGATAATTTCCTTATTAATTTCTATCCAGATGTAAAATGTTCCTGTTTTCACTAATTTAATAGGTTGAGTTAGGTCTACTCTATATCAAATTAGCATACCTCCTGAGTCTCTTCCCTGTTTCACACCTGGTAGTTTGGTGGATGGGACTACCAGCTCTCTGTAACCTAGAGGGCAACCAGTGGGTCTCCTTAATACCATGTTTCTTGTAGGATGACAATGTATGTATTTCCAATTTCCAATTTCTTTGATGCAGTCTGTGTTACTGCTCTTTAGGCCAATGCAGATGACCTCAGACCTTGTATATTCCAGGATGAGATAGTAAAAGCTTTGTGTTCCATAGTGTCTAGTGCTGTTTTTGTGTGGTTTAGGCCCGGACCATTACAGTAGTTGTGAGCAGAGCATGTTGAGCATCTCATACATACCTCTTAGGTCACAGGATGGGGCTTGGGCGGGTGTAATAGTAGGGGTTGGGCATGTTGCCCTGCTCACGGGCCTGGGCATATGTCCTGCTGTCATGTTGAGGTCCTTGCCGCAGGGGCGGGGGGCATGGGGTTGGCAGAAGGGGCATAGGTCTGATATGGGGGGGGGGGGGGGGGGGGCTATATAGGGCGTGGCCAGGGTTTGCTTGGGGTGGTCTTAGCTGGTTGGGGTGTGGCTGGTGATCCTGTGGTCTGGATGTTGGTCCTCTTGGCGTGGGTTCTCTCAGTATAGGTCCTTCGGGAGGGGGTCTGCAGGTCTGGGAGGGTGTCTCGCTGGTCTGGGCGGGGTGTCTGTTGGTCTGTTGCTCCTGTGTGAGGTGCTGGGGCTACGGTTGAGGGTGATGTCCTTCAGGGCCCTGGCAAAAGTTGGGATTGCTGCCTAATAGAGGTGGACCTGGTCGTAAAGGCTGTTCAAGTCCAGGGTGGAGTGGTGGCGTTGGTAGACATTAGGTTTTGAGGCACAGTCCTGTGAAATGCTTGCATTCACCCACTGTATGGTGGCAGGGTGAAGTCTTTTCATAGTAGTAGGGTGGAGATAACCACTTGTGCGTGGTGGAAAGTGGAAGAAGCTTTTTCAATCACTCCCTTGAGTGCTGTGGCCACCCTTTCCTGCTGGACCCTCAGGTAATTTGTGCCCGTGTGAGTTATGATGTGGCTGGGGGACCCTAGTCTGTCCTCTGACAACAGCTCCAGGGCATGCCTGGTGTTTGGGCACCAGAGTTTTGCCACTTTTTGTTTAGGAAAAAGTTTATTCTCTTGAATGTCTCTCTCTCTCTCTCTGACTCTCTCTCTCACACACATTGGCTCAGAAATGCAATAACCGCCAATCAAGTGATTCGGAGCCATTTCAGAACGCAGGTACATTACGCAGCTTTGTTTTGAGTTAATATGTGTGCTCTGCGTCGGTGGGCGAACGTCGCCAACCCTGATAGCGTGATTCATCTCGGATGGCTTTTAGAAAGCACAATAAAAATGTATTCTGGTAATGACTCTGGTTTTCCAGCTAGAGAGAGAGAGGGCTGATGGCGTGGTTAAATGCATGAATGCGTGCTTGTATTATTTCCGTATGCACTGGATCTATGGTGACAATTATACTTTCATTTCCGCTTAACTGCACAGTGTGTGGCACTAAGCATCAACAAACTCTTTAAGTTGGAGGGCGAGTGGACTAAGGAGGAGTTTCTGAGTTCTCAGTGTTTATGTGTGTTGGTTGGTTTGATGGTCCTTGTTTATGTCAGATTTGTAAGGGTGTGTGTTCAAGTATATTGAGAGAGATAGATAGAGTCTGTGTGTGTGCGTGCGTATATGTGTGTGCATGCATGTCTGCGTGTGTTTGGAAAAGGTTAAGGAGTGTTGGTGAATACTGCTGTATTCTTTGGATGTGTGTAGAAGTGCATTGTGACCGTTGTGTGTGTCAGTGTTTGTCCACTGGTTCCTTGGAGGGCGTGACCTGTGTGGAGTGCAGAGTGTGGGTGAGGAGAGGACAGTGTGTGTGAGAGCTAAGGGGAGCTGAGGTGGGAGGTGAAGTTTGGAGACGTCCAGCCCTCTCATTAGCAGGGCAGATGTGGGGTCGCAACGACCAGATTGCTACCCGCCGACTTCCTAAAAAATACACCCTCCACTGATACTCTGGCAACAGAGTTATGGTACCGGGTCCGAGGTGGAGGAGGGAATTGGGCATGGAAGTGTGATGTGTTGTCCTGTGTTCCTGACATATTGTGATTGGCCAGGAGATAGGAAGTCAGCCTCTTCAACCTGCCTCAGAGGGCCACTGAACACTGCCGGTCTCTTGTACACAACAACATCCTTGTACAAGCTGCATGGTAAAAAATAACACACAGGGGTGGGAAACTGCAAGGAAAAGCTAACTTATCCTCCCCCACGCCTTGACCACCACCCCCTGACCACCTCCTAGTACTATTAGCAATCCAAAGAGAGAGAGAGAGAGAGAGAGAGAGAGAGAGAGAGAGAGAGAGAGAGAGAGAGAGAGAGAGAGAGAGAGAGAGAGAGAGAGAGAGAGAGAGAGAGAGAGAGAGAGAGAGAGAGAGAGAGAGAGAGAGAGAGAGAGAGAGAGAGAGAGAGAGAGAGAGAGAGAGAGAGATGGGGGGGTGACCAGGCATGGAACCAATTCCACCATACTTTTCATCCCTTTTGAGATAATCGCACATGAAATGGTGGGGGGGGAAACAGTCATGATAACAACAAATTAGATAATTATAGACCTAAGGCCAAATCATCCTTTCTAATTCCCTCTCTCTCTCTCGCTCGCTCGCTCAGACTATTTACAGAACAAAGATGTCGTCAGGTTTCAGTCTCTTCTGAGTTGAGGTGTAGATCTAATAACTGTCTTTCCTGTAAGTGGATTCCTATTAGCCTTGAACAATATTCCTGGTTGGCTTATACATCAACAGTGGTCTATGACCTTGCTTAAATAATTTTGCATTTTATGATGCATACAGTCAGTGGTGGAAAAAGTACTCAATTGGTATACTTGAGTAAAAGTAAATATACCTTTATAGAAAATGATTCAAGTACAAGTGAAAGTC
This sequence comes from Salvelinus namaycush, assembly GCF_016432855.1. Classification (NCBI taxonomy): domain Eukaryota; kingdom Metazoa; phylum Chordata; class Actinopteri; order Salmoniformes; family Salmonidae; genus Salvelinus; species Salvelinus namaycush. The sequence goes on from NC_052336.1 coordinate 6,920,895, forward strand.
ACCCAGTAAAATACTACTTGAGTAAAAGTCTAAAAGTTTTTGGTTTTAAATATACTTAAATGTCAAAAGTAAATGGAGTTGCTAAATGTACTTAAGTATCAAAAGTAGAAGTAAAAGTATCAATCATGTCAAATTTCTTATAGTAAGCAAACCAGACTGTACAATAAAAAAATAAAAAAATATTGACGGATAGCCTGGGGTACACTCCAACACTCAGACATAATTTACAAATGAAGCACTTGTATTTAATAAATCTGCCAGATCCGAGGAAGTAGAGATGACCAGGGATGTTCTCTTGATAAGTGTATGAATTGGACCATTTTACTCCAACAATGTATGGAGTATAAAGTACATTCTTTTCTTTAGGAATGTAGTGAAGTAAAAGTAAAAGTTGGCAAAAATATAAATTGTAAAGTAAAGTACAGAAAACCCCCAAAACCACTTAAGTAGTACTTTAAAATATTTTTACTTAAGTACTTTACACCACTGCATACAGTATTGACAGTGACACAATGATACCTGTCATTGTTCACACACACACGCACACACACACGCACACACACACACACACACACACACACACACACACACACACACACACACACACACACACACACACACACACACACACACACACACACACACACACACACACACACACACACACACACACATCAAGCCACCGACCCCGAGCCACCGACCCCGAGGGGAAACAGAGTGTTGCCTGCGAACAGTGCTAATGGTTTTGAGTGTGTGTCAGGGACAGGAGGCAGGCAGACTGAGCAGGCAGGCAGGTCACAGCGGTGGGCAGGGGGCAAGTGCATGGAAGAGAGGGGTCAAGGACGAATAAATCGCCCTTGCCGCTCGCTTTCAGATGACAAGCACGCTCTCCCTGCCAGAAGGAAACCATTAAAAATAATTTACACAAGCTTTATGTCTGCCGAGCTCTTTTTGATGCAATGTTTTCCCTGGTGATTATGGGCTGCGGCGGTGCTTTAGCCATATGGCCGGCCAGGCACTGTGTGTGTGTTTGTGTGTGTGTGGCCGGGCAGTGGGCCGTGATGCTCACGAATACCTGGGTGGTTAATTAAGGAGCTGTTGCCAGGGCCACGGGAGGCAGGCCTTAGATCCTACCCACCCCCATCTCATCCCCCTTTAACCCTACCCATACCCAACCCCCACCTAGACTGAGACCTCACACTGTGACCTGCCTCTGAGTCAGCCACTGATACCTCTCAGCATCTTTCACAGCCTGTGCCTTGGTTTTGGCTCACTGTTGCTGACTGTACCTTAGCCTCTGACACGGTTTCAGCCTCTGACTGCCTGGGCTTCAGCTCCACACAGTCACCGGGGACAGGGA
>NC_052336.1:6927254-6932254 GCF_016432855.1 Salvelinus namaycush
CCTTGGTTCACCACAGACTTGACTGCCCTTGACCAGCACAAAAACATCCTGTGGCATTCTGCATTAGCATCGAATAGCCCCCACGATATGCAACTTTTCATGGAAGTCAGGATCCAATACACTCAGTCAGTTAAGAAAGCTAAGGCTAGCTTTTTCAAACAAAAATGTGCTTCCTGTAGCACTAATTCCAAAAAGTTTTGGGACACTGTAAAGTCCATGGAGAATAAGTGCACCTCCTCTCAGCTGCCCACTGCACTGAGGATAGGAAACACTGTCACCACCGATAAATCTACGATAATCGATAATTTCAATAAGCATTTTTCCACGGCTGGCCATGCTTTCCACCTGGCTACCCCTACCCCGGCCAACATCTCAGCACCCCCTGCAGCAACTTGCACAAACCACCCCCCGCTTCTCCTTCACCCAAACCCAGACAGCTGATTTTCTGAAAGAACTGCAAAATCTGTATCCTACAAATCAGCTGAGCTAGACATTCTGGAACCTCTCTTTCTAAAATTATCCACCGAAATTGTTGCAAACCCTATTACTAGCCTATTCAAACTCTCTTTTGTATCGTTTGAGATCCCCAAAGATTGGAAAGCTGCTGCGGTCATCCCCCTCTTCAAACGGGGAGTCACTCTTGACCAAAACTGTTATAGACCTATATCCATCCTGCCCCGCCTTTCTAAAATCTTCGAAAGCCAAGTTAATAAACAGATCACCGACCATTTCGAATCCCATTGTACCTTCTCCACTATGCAATCTGGTTTCCGAGCTGGTCATGGGTGCACCTCAGCCACGCTCAAGGTCCTAAGCGATATCATAACCGCCATCGATAAAACACAGTACTCTGCAGCCGTCTTCATCGACCTGGCCAAGGCTTTCGACTCTGTCAATCACTGCATTCTTATCAGCAGACTCAATAGCATTGGTCTCTCAAATGACTGCCTCGCCTGGTTCATTAACTACTTCTCAGATAGAGTTCAGTGTGTCAAATCGGAGGGCCTGTTTTCCGGATCTCTTGCAGCCTCTATGGGGGTACCACTGGGTTCAATTCTCGGGCCTACTCTTTTTTGTATATATCAATGATGTTGCTCTTGCTGCTGGTGATTCTCTGATCCACCTCTATGCAGACAACACCATTCTGTATACATCTGGCCCTTCTTTGGACACTGTGCTAACAAACCTCCAAACGAGCTTCAACGCCATACAACACTCCTTACATGGCCTCCACCTGCTCTTAAATGCAAGTAAAACTAAGTGCATGCTCTTCAACCGATTGCTGTCCACACCCTCCTGCCCGACAATCGTCACTACTCTAGACGACCTAGAATATGTGGACAACTACAAATACCATGGTGTCTGGTTAGACTGTAAACTCTCCTTCCAGACTCACATTAAGCATCTCCAATCCAAAATTAAATCTATCGGCTTCCTATTTCGCAAACAAAGCATCCTTCACTCATGCTGCCAAACATACCCTCGTAAAACTAACTATCCTACCGATCCTTGACTTCGGCGATGTCATTTACAAAATTGCCGCCAACAATCTACTCAGCAAACTGGATGTAGTCTATCACAGTGCCATCCGTTTTATCACCAAAGCCCCATATACTACCTACCACTGCGACCTGTATGCTCTCGTTGGCTGGCCCTCAATACATATCCGTCGCCAAACCCACTGGCTCCAGGTCATCTATAAGTTTTTGCTAGGTAATTCCCCGCCTTATCTCAGCTCACTGGTCACTATAGCAGCACACACCCGTAGCACGCGCTCCAGCAGGTATATTTCACTGGTCACCATAGCAATGACTGGAATTAATTGCAAAAACCTCTGAAGCTGGATTCTTATATCTCCCTCTCTAACTTTAAGCATCAGATGTTTGAGCAGCTTACCGATCACTGTACCTGTACACAGCCAATCTGTAAATAGCACACCCGACTACCTCATCCCCAGATTATTACTTACCCTCTTGCTCTTTTGCACCCCAGTATCTCTACTTGCACATCCTCATCTGCACATCTATCACTCCAGTATTAATGCTAAATTGTAAATATTTTCGCCTCTAGGGCCTATTTATTGCCTACCTCCCTACTCTTCTACATTTGCACACACTGTACATAGATTTTTCTATTTTTCTTTTCTTTTGTGTTATTGACTGTACGTTTGTTTATGTGTAACTCTGTGTTGTTGTTTTTGTCGCACTGCTTTGCTTTATCTTGGCCAGGTTGCAGTTGTAAATGAGAACTTGTTCTCAACTGGCCTACGTGGTTAAATAAAGGTGAAATAAATAAAAATAAAAATTTTAAATCCACAAAACACTACACTAAATACTACAGTATACTACAATTGTCACGTTCCTGACCTTATTTTCCTTTGTTTAACTTTGTTTAGTTGGTCAGGACGTGAGCTGGGTGGGTAGTCTATGTTATGTGTTCTATGTTGGGTTCAATGTGTTGCCTGATATGGTTCTCAATTAGGGGCAGGTGTTTGACGTTTCCTCTGATTGAGAACCATATTAAGGTAGGTTGTTCACACTGTTTGTTTGTGGGTGATTGTTGCTGTGTCTGTGTTTGTTACACCACACGGTACTGTCTCGTCTCGTTCGTTCGTTCGTTCTTTCCTGTTCGTGCGTTCATAGTTTTTTATGTTCACAAGTTCAGGTCTGTTTAACGTCGTTTGTTGTTTTGTATTTTATTCAAGTGTTCTTCGTGTTTCGTCTTCATTTAATAAATCATTATGTCTACATACATCGCTGCGTGTTGGTCCGATCCATGCTCCTCCTCATCCGAGGAGGAGGAATATGACGATAGCCGTTACAGAATCACCCACCTACAAAGGATCAAGCAGCGGAGAAAAGGGCAGCGACAGCAGCAGCAGAAATCCCAGGACTCCTGGACATGGGAGGAGATTTTGAACGGAGAAGGACCCTGGGCACAGGCTGGGGAGTATCGCCGCCCCAAAGCTGAGCTGGAGGAAGCGAAAGCTGAGCGGCGGCGATATGAGGAGGCAGCACGGCAGCGCGACAGGTACGAGAGGCAACCCCAGAATTTTTTTTGGGGGGGGATAGAGAGGAGTGTGGCTAAGCCAGGTAGCAGACCTGAGCGCACTCCTCGTGCTTATTATAAGCAACGCGTTACTGGTCAGGCACCGTGTTAAGCGCACGGTGTCGCCAGTGCGTGCCCATAGCCCGGTGCGCTATAGGGCAGCCCCCCGAAAGGGTCATGTGAGTGTGGGCATCCAGCCGGGGCGTATTGTGCCTGCTCAGCGCGTCTGGTCTCCGGTACGCAGTTTCGGTCCAGGGTATCCTGCGCCGGCTCTGCGTGCTGTGTCTCCGGGGCGCTGGGAGGGTGCAGTGCGTCCTATGCCTACGCTCCGCTCGTACCGGGCAAATGTGGGAGTGGAGCCTAAGGGAGAGGTGCGCGTAGTAGGCACTAGATCTCCAGTGCTCATCCACAGCCCGGTTCAACCTGTGCCTGCACTCTGGAGGGTACGGGCTGGAGTAGTATTCCAGCCTGGGGGAGTGGTGCCAAGGCTGCGCACCAGAGCTCCAGTGCTCCCCCACAGCCCGGTCCTTCAGGTGCCTCTTCTTAACATCAAGCCTCCTGTAGGTCTCTCCAGCCTGGTGGGTCCTGTGGCAGCCCCACGCACAGGCTGTCTCTTCGTCTCCTCCCTACAGGTGTGCCCGTCTGCCCAGAGCCGCCTGCACTGCCAGTCTGTCCAGAACTGCCTGCCTGCCCAGCGCTGTCTGAGCTGCCTGCCTGCCCAGCGCTGTCTGAGCTGCCTGCCTGCCCAGCGCTGTCTGAACTGTCTGCCTGCCCAGCGCTGTCTGAACTGTCTGCCTGCCCAGCGCTGTCTGTCTGTCCCGAGCCTTCAAAGCCGCCCGTCTGTACTGAGGCTTCAAAGCCACCCGTCTGTCCAGAGCCTTCAGAGCCGTCTGCCAGACAGGAGCCGCTAGAGCCGTCCGCCAGACAGGAGCCAGAGCCGTCCGCCAGACAGGAGCAGCCAGAGCCGTCCGCCAGACAGGAGCAGCCAGAGCCGTCCGCCAGACAGGAGCAGCCAGAGCCGTCCGCCAGACAGGAGCAGTCAGAGCCGTCCGCCAGACAGGAGCAGCCAGAGCCGTCCGCCAGACTGTTCGTGCGTTCATTGTTTTTTATGTTCACAAGTTCAGGTCTGTTTAACGTCGTTTGTTGTTTTGTATTTTATTCAAGTGTTCTTCGTGTTTCGTCTTCATTTAATAAATCATTATGTCTACATACATCGCTGCGTGTTGGTCCGATCCATGCTCCTCCTCATCCGAGGAGGAGGAATATGACGATAGCCGTTACAGAATCACCCACCTACAAAGGATCAAGCAGCGGAGAAAAGGGCAGCGACAGCAGCAGCAGAAATCCCAGGACTCCTGGACATGGGAGGAGATTTTGAACGGAGAAGGACCCTGGGCACAGGCTGGGGAGTATCGCCGCCCCAAAGCTGAGCTGGAGGAAGCGAAAGCTGAGCGGCGGCGATATGAGGAGGCAGCACGGCAGCGCGACAGGTACGAGAGGCAACCCCAGAATTTTTTTTTGGGGGGGATAGAGAGGAGTGTGGCTAAGCCAGGTAGCAGACCTGAGCGCACTCCTCGTGCTTATTATAAGCAACGCGTTACTGGTCAGGCACCGTGTTAAGCGCACGGTGTCGCCAGTGCGTGCCCATAGCCCGGTGCGCTATAGGGCAGCCCCCCGAAAGGGTCATGTGAGTGTGGGCATCCAGCCGGGGCGTATTGTGCCTGCTCAGCGCGTCTGGTCTCCGGTACGCAGTTTCGGTCCAGGGTATCCTGCGCCGGCTCTGCGTGCTGTGTCTCCGGGGCGCTGGGAGGGTGCAGTGCGTCCTATGCCTACGCTCCGCTCGTACCGGGCAAATGTGGGAGTGGAGCCTAAGGGAGAGGTGCGCGTAGTAGGCACTAGATCTCCAGTGCTCATCCACAGCCCGGTTCAACCTGTGCCTGCACTCTGGAGGG